>NW_024802938.1:1228413-1239211 GCF_019175285.1 Sceloporus undulatus
TATGGTCAGGCCCCACCTGGAATATTGTGTCCAGTTCTGGGCACCACAATTTAAAAAGGACATTGAGAAACTGGAGTGTGTCCAAAGGAGGGTGACTAAAATGGTGAAGGGTCTGGAAACCATGCCCTATGAGGAAAGACTTAGGGAGCTGAGGATGTTTAGCCTGGAAAAGAGAAGGCTAAGAGGTGATATGATAGCCCTGTTTAAATATTTGAAGGGATGTCATATTGAGGAGGGAGCTAGCTTGTTTTCTGCTGCTCCAGAGAACAGGACCCAGAGCAATGGATGCAAGCTACGGGAAAAGAGAAGTCTTTAAACAGAGGCTGGATGGCCATCTATCAAGAATACTTTGACTGAGAGTTCCTGCATGGCAGAATGGGGTTGGACTGGATGGCCCTTGTGGTCTCTTCCAACTCTATTATTCTATTATCCTATAATTCTAAAATCTGGGAGATAATAGTGATGGAAAAATTACCATGCATAGCTAGAGTAGCTGAAAACAGACAAAAGCAACAAATTTTGGAACACTTGGTCACCCTTTACACAGTATATGAGCAAACCTAAAGAAGAAAGGGAGCCACCAGAAATGTATCTTTTTAGATAAATATTTTCTGAAAACTGGCTAGAATACTACATACAGGTATCCTTTGTTCGTGTAACAGTTTTTATCTGTTCTTGTGTACCTGCAGATCTTATCAGATAAGATTTATCATTTTTGAAGATGTCCTCCAATATATATGGGTAGCTCTGCAAGGAAGAAAAAAGTGCTGAGTTGAGGGAGGAACACTGCTCTCTAGTGGCCTGAACTTTAAAATTTGTTTCTTCTATAGAATAGAAGCTATTTGTGTTAATGGAACCAGTATGTTGGTTTTGTTGATGAATTAACTCAGATTTTTAAACATGTCTATGGCTTTTTAGTTATAGTAATAAATAATAGGTGTTTTACTTATATGTTGAATCATCACTGAACAAGTGATTCAATGGGTCTACTGTAGCTTCAGTTAACTTATAGGGTTCAAGACCATAGTGCCCAAGGTCAAGCAAGTTATTGGGACACCTGCAGCAGCGAATGCCATAGGCATCTGTCTCCATCCTTGATTATAAAAATATATTAATAATAAATCAGTTGATACCAACTACCTGTATTTTTATGACTAAAAATCTGCTGCATTAGCCAAATATCTCATTCTGTCTTATCACAGGCTTGTCCCCTTCTTGTCACACATAGTGATGCAAATCCAGGTAGTAATTTCCAGTAACACAGAGAGACTTTCCAGTAATGCATTAATAAAGTGCATTCCCCGCTAGTGCCTTTAAAACAACACCAGTAAGAAAGAAAATCAATGCTATGTGTACTGCATGACTGAAAACAATTTAAAATAATTCAAATTTATTGATTAATTCATTTAATATGTCTCCAAGTAAATATATGTTCTGAAGCAAACAGCAACATTTTAAGTTGAGGTAATACATGCACTTTGTAGCAAACACTATCTAATAAGAGACATGCATTAATAATAATAATAATAATAGGTTTTATTTATATACCGCCCAATCACTGGGAATCCGAGCGGTTTACAATAGAGGGGATAACAGACAGTTCCCTGCCCACAGGCTTACAATCTAAAAGACACGACACAAAAGGAGAAGGGAATGGTGAGGGGGGGAGGGAACTTATGCATTACTTATGTGAAGCCTCATCTAGATGTTAAGATTGTGTGCTTAATCCATTAACTGGTTAAAATCCTAATAAATTTCATCAGAGAGGAATATTCTGCCTGCATTATAATGGATGACTTGTCATGCTCCCTTCTCAGAAGCTGGCTCTTTCTGAAATGGCTAATTTTTTCAATGCTTGGTCTTGGAGCTCTTGGAGTCAAGGCACAATGGGAGCTTGGGAAATCACTTGTAAAAAGTCTGAATTCTCCAGTCACTATTCCCATAGTGCCTTGGATCCAAGGACCCCTCAGAGACAGGCACTGAGGATAGAAACTTCTCTCTCTGTCTCTTTCAGACCTTGACTGATTACATGCAGTAGGTGGCTTCCTCCTCTGGTGGTAGCACCGTGTATCTTTCACATGTGGCCAGGACCACAAATAACTTCCTGCTGCCACTTCCACTGCTATTCCACTTGTACCTGAAGGTCTTGGATACCTCTTGGCATAAGCAACAAAACTGTGAAGCAACTTGTAGAGCAATATTTTCTACAACATCCTTAACAGCATAGAATTCTGGCTATTTTGGGAAAGAAATCATTTGCATATTTATAGCACGTATATTTTGTATATGTTATATATGTGAAAAAGTTGTTAGTATATGGCACTCAGTAATGTTTTCTTTTCACAGCTTAAAGCATTTACATACAATAAAATGATGACAATGCTGTATGAAAACTGCAAAGTTGTGGCGGGCAACACGTGGCCAGTGAACCACATACAGCCCTACAATTGATGTCTGCAGACTCTGCTGTTTCCACTGGCCACTACAAAAATGTGTGGAACTGCTGCACCATCACACAACAAGTATTATTAACACTGGGCACTGAAGCAACCCCTTCTGCTCCAGTTTCTTCCCAGAATGGAAAGAGACATGCTGCCCTTCCAGTCTGCAGGCCTCTATGCTGTTAAAAGGACCAAGTGTGGAGCACTCCAGGCCTTAATATTTCAGAAGCCCAAATCTGATCATGGGTGCTCAGTGTTAAGGTCAGAGAGAGTAAGCCTTCATGATGTAATTGAACCATGATCAACCTCAGCTGCTCAGAGCCTTATTTCAATAAAAGAAAGCTGAAATAGAGAGGGAGAGTAGCTGCTTTCTCTGTGCCTCTCTGCATACTGTCATAACTGTTCTCCTTCCTGAGGGAGGTTATTGTAAAAGTATGCCTTTTGCCAAATGATTTTTTCAGCATGACAAAAGGTACACTTTAATTACTGTCTCAGGAAGAGAACAGATGTGCTAAGATGGCATGTGGAGAGGCATGGAGAAAGCCATTATTCCCCTGCTCCATTCCAGTTTTCTTTTCTCATGCTGTAAGGGGTGTGTAATTCAACCAATATAAACAAACTATAACACACGGGACACGAACGGGAGAAGTGCACGGGGTTGTGATAATCTCTCCCCCCGCGATCATGTTATTACAAGATTTTAATCACGTTTTCATGATGCTTGGCTCCTCCGTGTGATAGTATCCAAAGTGTGAGACAGTTAAAGTGAGCTCCTCCTCAAGCATTTAGAGATGCCATCTCCTTCATGATTATCAAAGCTGCAAAAGGAATGAGGTTATCTTTTGCTATTGCAGTGTAATTTATCTATACCCTTGCCTTAGGAACAGTGGCATCCTCATCTGGGGTGTCAC
The DNA here is from genome assembly GCF_019175285.1 of Sceloporus undulatus. Lineage (NCBI taxonomy): Eukaryota > Metazoa > Chordata > Lepidosauria > Squamata > Phrynosomatidae > Sceloporus > Sceloporus undulatus. The sequence continues at coordinate 1,231,766 of NW_024802938.1, forward strand.
CCGGTGCAGGGATGTGGGGCTTCTGGGGCGGGGCTTCCAGGAGGCAGAGCCAAAAGGGCACTCCCTCCACCATGCTGTCATGGCACATAGAATTGTGCCACAGCAGCTTTCCTGGCCTTTCAGGGACTCAGAAGGCTAGGGTTGGGTGTGTGGCTGCTGTACAGGACCCAAAAGGCAGCTGCTCCTCAGCCTTCCAAATCCTGTGTGGCCATGGTTTTGTTCAGACTGGCTTTGCCTTTGGATGGCTCTGAGAGCAGGAAGGAAAAGAGCACACATGGCATCTCCAAGTTGTCTAAAACTTGGAGATGTGCTGCCATTCAACACAGGTATTACTGTGCTTGGCAGATCAATAGTCTAACAGCACTATGCTTTTAAAAAACAACAAAGCATCACTTTACTTCTTTATGCAAGTCCATCATTTTGAACAAAAACATATCATAGATGTATTTGGCCAAAACAACAACTGAAAAAAAGACATTGTATGGCCTCTGGTGAAATATGCCAGGCTGCATTCTCATCTATTTGTGGTTCAGTCACTTCAGAGTACGTAGCTTTAGAATCATACATAACTGGAAGCGAAATGCTGAGGACTTCAAGGTTGCTTTGAATAGTATTGGCTATTAGTTGAAGTTCTGTTAAAGGAACTAACAATACACCACTTTTGTTAAGTCAAATGAGATCTGAGTGAACAAATGCATATTCTGTTCTAGGGTGGGATGGAGGTAAGCAGCACTTTGATCCAACACTTCTGGCAAATGAAATGCTTATGTTAGAATGTCAGCAGCAACAACAAAAAGGTAGCAGGTAAATTAATCTCTTGCCTCAAGCATCACAGTTTGCTCACTCTGCTTTGCAAAGACTGCTCCTGCTACAGGGAGATCTTAAGTTCTCTGCTTTTATTAAGTCGCAAATCCCTTCTTAACTAAAGCTCTCAGCTTGGCTGATCTTCAGTAGACTTGTGATCAGAAAGGAGATTACTCCACCATGGCTTTGCATATCTTTTAAATCAGGCACGTCTTCCAAATAGAATTCAGAAGCAACCTGTTTCAGTGTTTGTCCTCTTTTTAGCAGAAGGAGATGTGATACATTGGCCAATTCCCACCTCTCCCATCCTCTGGTGTCTTCTGAATCGTGTTTATTATATTTTGACCACAAAAGAGTGGCTTGAGCAAACATTCATGTTTTTGTGAGTAATTGCTTCTTCACCAGCAGAATGGGCAGATACCCTATGCCTACCATTTGGCATGAAATTGGAAGGAGAAGATACTGTTCAAGAAACAAGCAAACCTCACAACAGTGGCATCACTGGAATTGGCCTCACCCAGAGTGGTAACTCTAGAAATTACTACACGAGGCTTTTAAACTGTGATTTCACAGGGGGAAAAATTACTTTGGCAATACTCATTGCACGATGACACCTCTGACCCATGGCTGCCCTGTTCCTGGCCCATACTTTTTCATTCATGGGAGGAAAGAATGGAAAGTAGGGAGGGGAGCAGGCTACCATCTCCTGAAAGGAATCCCACAACCTGGGAGCAGCCACCAAGAAGGCCCACATTTTTAAAACTGCAGAGTATATACATTTGCAAAATGTTTGACCAAAGGAAGACAACTTTGGTGGGGCCAGGGGAACTTTTTCAGATTGAGCAAGTGCTGGACAGCTGCGTGGCCAAGTAGTGTGGCCTAAGGAGAAATTTATTTTTGTGTGCCTCCAAGTTGTTTCCAATTTATGGTGACCTTAAGGTCACAGGGTTGGTTTTTTTGGTTTTTTTTGGGGGGGGGGCAAGTTTTGTTCAGTCTGGGCTTGCCATTGCTTCCATCTGAAGGTGGCAGAATGTGACTTGCCCAAGGTCACCCAGTAGGTTTCCATGGCCAAGCAGGGATTCAAACACTGTTCTCCAGAGTGATAGTCCAACACTCAAACTGCTAACCAACCAACCAACCAACCAACCATCTATTCACATGCCAAACTTTAGGAATTGCAGACCATGCCTAGGTTGTACAGTTCACAGTGGGCATACAGCAGGATGGGTAAGAAGAATACAGCACTATGAAATTTTAAAAGCCTGTGCTACATCATATATATTTCTGGTAGATATCTACTGTTTGTGACTTAATTGTGGAAAAATTAACATTGGAAGGCCATATACATATTGATCCAATTCATTCTGTCTATAGCTGCTTAAGCAGCCAATGTCCAAATTAGCTGTTCACTCATTGTCAATAGTTTGGCTTATGGGGCTGGAGGCATTTTACACACTTATGCCCATAGAGAGATTTTCCTCTGATAACTTTTGGGATATTTCCTTTGATTTCACTGCACTTTCAAAAATGTCTATCCATTCAAGAGAGAAGATGAAAAACAGGTGCTACAGTTTCCTTAGCAACACACATCTATTAAATCACTCTAATTCTGCTCATCTGTGGTTAGACACTTTAGCTTTTGAGATAGTATGTGGTCCTGGTCTTTTCACAAATATCTTCTGAGAAATATTGCTAAATATTTCTACAGGTAAATGGTCAACAAAATAGACATGTGCTTCATGGGCTGAACAAGGTCTTGTGCTTTTCACCCTCCAAGGATGCCCAGACCTTACCACTGCTATAGCTGCTGTGACTTAGGAATTTATCATACGGGCAATAAAGACAGGAGCATAGCACGACGCTCCCATTAGTGTTGTGTGATTTGGTGAAGATTTTCAAACAATGTCACAATAATTCCACCATTATCCTGTGAACAAAGAGGAGTTTTCCAGATGTTTTTCATTCATGGGACTTTCCCATGAATGAAAAGCAGCTGGAAAACTCCTCTTTGTTCATGGGATAAGGGCGAGATTATCGGGATGTCATGCGTCTGAAAATCTTCACCAGATCACACAACACTGATGGGAGCATCCCACTATGCTCCTGTCTCTTTTGCCTGTATGAAAAGTCCTTAGGCTGCATCTACACTGCAGAATTAATAATAATTTATTATGGCACATGATCAGCACATAATAATAAAATGTTTACAGAAATACATTGTATTGCATCCATTGAAAACATCGTATTCTAGCATCGTATGAATACATATATAAATATAAATGTCAGGGGTAAAATCCAGAGACATGCATCTAAATGGGCTTAACAGTATAGTAAATATATGGGTATAACAAAGATAATTGACTATCTACAATCAAAGTATCTGCAGAAAAAGTTATATAGTAATTTACTACATCTGTTTTAAAATGTTTTTACGATGAATAATAGCAGCTGCAAGGAATTTAGTAACTCTGGTAGTTACATACTCACTGCTGTCTGCAAGAAGATAGTCCACATAAAATTTCTCCTGCCTGCCAGGAAACTGTTGAATAAACGGGGTTATAAACAGGGCATGCTGTTCAGAATAAAGGGAGCAACAGAGGAGAATATGACCAAAAGATTCAATTTCTTCAGAGCCACAAGGGCAGAGCCAGCATTGGTATGGTATCTTTTTAAATCTGCCTTCCAATACGGTAAACGGAAGGTCATTTAATCTTGCAAGCATAAAGGCCCTTCTTAACTTGGGAGTGTTCAAGTAATCAAGGTATCTAGCATGCTTGTAAGTTGTTCCAGTTTCCCTGAAAATGGGATATAAAACCAATTGACTTTTATGATGTTGTAAATCAATATCCTTAATTCACTGGATAATGGCAATTTTTGCCTTGTTATAACCCAGCGAGAGTACATATGGCAAGGACAACCTAATATAAGAAAGTTTTGTAAATAAAGATTTCTTCCAATCTGAAGTAAAAGAGTCTGTTAACGTTAATGGAGCCAAACCAACTGGTACAAATAGCATTTTTAGCCAAAGGTTAAATCTGCGAATCCAGATGCGTGCCTCAATTGATAATAGGCCAGCTTCTAAACGAAGAATAACATTTGGCACAGTTTGGAACTTCGAAAATCATTCTTAAAAATTTGGTTTGAACAACTTCAAAGGAAGCAGTATTATTAGGACAGATCTCTGAACCATACAAGAGTTGCGCTAGGATCTTAATAACAAAAACTTGAAGGGCTGCAGGTATATATTGGCCACCCTTATTATAAAAAAAGGAGCAAAGAAGCCTGATGCTTCCTTGGACATTTGTTATTGCATTCTTTTGATGGAGATTAGCAGAACCTCTTTCATGGAAAACTATGCCTAGATATTTATAGGATGACACTTGTTCAATATTATTGTTGTCTATTGACCATTTATAATGTAATCACCTTTTTGAGAAAACCATTATTTTAGTTTTGCAATAGTTAACTTTTAAAGAATCTTTCTTACAATGGTTTGCAAGGACTCTCAAAAGTCTATTTAGTCCTGTTCTAGTGAGTGACATAAGCACAGCATCATCAGCGTAAACAAGAATAGATATGGGTCTGTTTGACAGAGTTGGGTGATGCGATGGTATAGCTGATGTAATCACAGAATTTATATAAAAATTAAAGAGAGTTGGTGCTAATACACATCCTTGCCTTACAACATTAAAAGTAGGGATGGATCTTGTATTTCCATGGCTATTGCATCTTACTACTAGACGGGAATCTTCGTGCAGTTTTCAAATCAAGGTTAACAGGCATCTATTTATATTGGTAGCTTCTAGCTTTTCCCATAGCTTGTTTCTTGGGATGAGGTCAAATGCTGATTTGAAGTCAACAAAAGCACACTGCAGAATTAATACATTTTGGCACTGCTTTAACTGCCACAGCTGAATGCACAGTATTCAAAAGCCATGGCTCAATGCTCTGGAATTCTAGGATTTGTAGTTCTGTGAGATATTTCGATTTCTCTCTCTGTGCACTTTAGTGCCACAACAACCTACAAATCCCAGGATTCCACAAGATGGAGCCATGATAGTTAAGCAGTATGAAACTGCATTCATTTTGCAGTGTGGCAGCGGTCTGAATTAGCTAGGAAAAGAGTGTGAGTGAGAGTAAGGTACTTGTTTTAAATGTATTATGTTATTGATCTCTTTACATAAAAAGTTATGTAAAACCTCTGCTAATAAACTATTGTGTGTGTGTTTTAAATCAGATGCTTTTGGCTTCTGGATACACTAGATATATACATATTGGGTTCAGACATGGTGTGTTAGTGGCAGCAAAGACGAGACAGAGTTGGTGTCCAGTAGGAATAGAAGTTGTATAATATCCTGCACAGGAACCTTGAAGGCATCTAGTAGGTGTCTACAATTGGTAGCTACAGCAGTGGGACAGAAAGAGGTCAGTACATTAGTGACAGAGGTGGAGATAAAGGAAAAATGTCACTTTTGTGACACCAGTGAGAATTGTGGATGTCTACATGTACAGTGGCAGTGGATATTGAGGCAGGACCTTACATCTGATGGGGAAAGCGGTGGAATAAGGGGGAGAAGTGTAATAGTGCCTTCCCCAGCTTTGCCTCCACAGAGTCAGGTAGGGTGGTCCCATACCCTTGACCATGGGCTAACTAAGAGGTCAAGGGGATGAGCATCCCCTTCACATTCACAGAAGTGAAAGATTGTCCTGAAGTTTCAGTCTATTGGGCTTCTGGGATGATTAGTTATAAGGAAGAGCATTATATTGCAACTGGCGGTCTTCCACATCTTTAAGTGAATTACATTTTACTGCCATTGTGGGTGGCAGGCACACAGCAGACAGAATGCTCCATCATACAATTCCCGTCCATCAAATTGCTTTTCCAATTTCAGCCACCTTCTGACTTAATGAATTCGACTTTCTGAAGCAAGATGCTTACTATGGGCAAGGGAAATGTGAAGCACCACTGACATCTATCTCAAGATAAAGAGACTTTCACAGAAAAGCTCACTAAAATTGAAGATATATTGAATACAGGAAGCCATCCACTCACTTTCAGACCCATATAAAGGGACAGTTAAAAGCCGCTTGTACTTACTGCTGACTAAACAATTTTGCCAGAAATGCTTAGCTTTCTATTCAGTTGGAATAGTTTACTGTAACCTGAATTTTCATGACAGTCTATTTAAGCTAAAGAGTCTTGGAATATTTCCAGCAATTCTATATGAGTTGAAATCCCAGTTTGAAGACTTTGACAAAGTTTTCCTCCCTGGTTTTCACACCTTCCCCAAAAAAGTGTAGAACAAGGTTAGCCCTCTTGATGTTTAAGACTAAACCTCTCAGAAGCCCCAGTTGGCATGGCCAGTGTTACAGAATTAACTACAATGTGAGTTTTGAAAGATATGTTATAGCACCGTGCTAGAAGACTGCTGTTATATCCCCTACAGTGATTCATAATATTTTAGTTAACTTCTGGAAATCACCTTTCAGATATGATTTTGTATGTGTGATGTAGAGCACCATGTACACACATAAATCCATTGTCAAAAGTCATAAACTCATAGAATCTCAGAATCATAGTATCATAGAGTTGGAAGAGACCAGAAGGGCCATCAAGTCCAATCCTCTGTCATGCAGGAATACACAGTTAAAGCACTCCCGACAGATGGGCATCCGGGCACTGTTTAAAAACCTCCAAAGAAGGAGACTCCACAATTCTTTGAGGGAGTGTGTTCCACTGATAAACAGCTCTTGCCTTCGGAAAATTCTTCCTAATGTTTAGACATCTCCTTTCCTATAGCTTGAATCTGTTCTTTTGTGTCCTAGTCCCTGGAGCAGCAGAAAACAAATTTTCTCCTTCTTCAATATGACAAACTTTCAAATATTTAAACATGGCTATCATGTCACACTTTAATCTTATCTTCTCCAGGATAAACTTAACCAGTTCTCCTTATAAGGCATAGTTTCCAGACCTTTCATGCACATTTTGGTTGCCCTCCTCTGGATATGCTCCAGCTTTTCAACATCCTTCTTGAATTGTGGTACCCAGAACTAGACTCAATGTTCCAGGTGAGATCTGACCAAAGCAGAATGAATATATATATATATATATATATATATATATATATATTGAAATTTGAATTTTGAAAAATACTGGGACCTCTCCTCCCACTGAGCTTCATCCCACCATCTTTTAAATGAAAATTATGTAATTAAGTATATTGTCTTTAACAGCTGTAGCTGGTGGTTCCTAGATCAAGGAGGTAAGGAATCTGCTTAGAGTTGTAGTTTTAACTTTAAAAGAGCTATGCCAAGTTCTAAACCAGGGGTCGGCAACCTCTGGCCCGTGGGCCGGATGCGGCCCACGGAGGCCTTTGAGCCGGCCCCTGGTTCCTCCTGCCGCCGCCGCCTGCGGCTTTTCCCTGCTCTGGGCGCCGCCATTTTGGGCAAAAAATGGTGGCGAAATCTCGCGCAACCTCAGGGAAGGTCGCGCGAGATTTCGTTGCCATTTCCCCCCCAAAATGGCGGCGCCCAGGGCTCCGACAGCTGCAGCGGGCCTCTGGGAGGCCCGTTGCCATCCCTGGGGCCCTCCAGGAGGGCTCCGACGGCGGCAGCGGTCCCCTGGGAGGCCAGTTGCCATCG
>NW_024802938.1:1244211-1289211 GCF_019175285.1 Sceloporus undulatus
GGCGTTTTTTCGTAACCCGAAAAAACGTTCGTAACCCGAAACAATAAATCCCTATGGGATTTTTTCGTATCCCGAAAAATTCGTAAGCTGGGTAATTCGTATCCCGAGGTACCACTGTATGAGCATAGCACTTTATAATTGTGTAGTGTGCCCATTGGCCTTAGGGTTGCCAGAGTGAAAACTGGAGACAGTTCCTGTGCCTTCAATACTTATATGGAAGAGGGGATTTCAGCAGGTGTTTCTTGTCACACAAGCAGGTAACAAGCAACACCTGCTGAAATCCCCTCTTTTATAAATATGTCCTTTATTTTTTTTCCAGTCATAAAATAAAACATATTGTAGCATTTCTTACATATTGCCTATTTTAACAAAGGAAAAAAGCCTTCTTTTCATATTTCCACTATTCATATGACAGTCTATAGTAGCCACCTTAGTATTGATTACTTCCTTAACATTTCCCACTAACTTCTATATTCTACTAATATTTTCTACTACCATCCAAATCTTACTTGTCTTCTCTCAGTGATATACCAGAAATGAAATGTCTAATAGACCTCCTTAATTTGTTAGCACACTAGTTATACCATTGTGATGGCATTTATTAGTACTTGCCTCTATTTTATAGTTGAACAGTCATATGATCCATTACTCATCAAATAAAGTAGTTGAGTATTTCCCCTTCTTAGCCCTCATATAATCTATAAAAGGTTACCATGTTATCAAAAGTTCATTCTGCGATTTCCCATTTAATAATAGGGTTAAACAGTCCATTTCCATATAGTCGTATAATTTGGCCAACCATTGCTCTTTGGATAGTGTCGCCATATTTTTCAAATCCCCCACATAAAGAGTTCTGGCTGCTGAAAACATATAAAAAATGAATTTTCCATATTTCCTTTCTACTTCAATTTGTTCAATCATGGTCAACAAATATAGTTTGGGATCTTTGTTAAGATTTATCTTTAATATTTCTACCATTGTGGTGTGTATGTCTAACCAGAATTTACGAGCCTTTTCACAAAGCCACCAACAGTGGTAGTATGTGCCATCTTACTTTTCGCATTTCCAACACTTATTATTACAACTCTTGTTAATTTTAGCTAAAATATGCAGGGTTAGATGCCATCTATATTGCATTTTTATTAGATTCTCTTTCAGACCCAAGTTCGGTGTGTATTTCATTCTTTTCTTCCAGTTCCCTTCCCATTGGTCTATTGAGATATTTTGTCCCTACATCCTTATCCCAATCGATCATACATTTTTTCACCACTTCATGTTCAAGATCATATTTTAGTAACAATTTGTATAAGCAGGAAATCTCATGTTTGCCCTCTTCTTTAATTATTTTTTCAAATTCCAAATCTCCTTTCCCTATCCCTATTATTTTTTGATCTGTCATAAACTTTTCTCTACAGAAACCAATTGCAATTATATCATTGAAAAGTTCTACTTCTGTTTTCCATCGTCTTTGTCCTCCTGGCCACTTTATGCAGGACATTTTTTTTTCCCATTTTTAACAACGCCTCATTGATAGAGGCCCAGAGCGGTATTTTAGGGACCCAATTTAATTTTACTTTCTTCCATACATTTAAGAATGACTTCCTAATGAAATGATTGTTGACTTCTTGATTAACTTTAGTTTTCTCATATAGTAAATATCCATGGATACCATATATCGTACCAGCGAACTCTATATTCAGAACCTTTAGCTTTTTCAGTCTTATCCAGTCTAGGACCCATCTTAGTACCGAGGCTTGATATCAGAGTTTTAGGTTTGGCAAGGTCATGCCTCCTCTTTCCACCACATCGTGTAATAATTTCATCTTAATCCTCAGTTTTTTGCCATTCCAGATAAAATCTGATAGGTCCTTATTCTATTTTTTAAAAGGGATTTCATTTGTAATGATTGGTAAATTTTGGAATAAATACATAATCTTCGGGAGTATGGACATCTTAATTACTGAAATTTTACCCATCCAGGAAATCTTTAGATTATTCCATTTCTCTTTTCACCTCTTTCCAGACTTTTTCATAATTATTTGTAAATAAGTCAACATTTCCCGTTGATATATCAATTCCTAAGTATTTAATTTTCTTCTTTATTTGAAATCTTGTCTTCAATTTGATCTCTTGTTGGGCCTCTTCTGGAATATTCATGGTTAACATTTTAGTCTTTTGTTTATTCACTTTAAATCCTGAGACTTTACCATATTGTTCCAATTTATTCAATAGTGTGTCAATATCCTTCACTGGGTTTCTCAATGAGATCACCAAATAGTCTGCAAATGCGTTAATTTTATATTCCCAGCCTTTTATCTTAACGCCTTCAATTTCCTTTTCTTCTCTAATCTGAGATAGCAGTATTTCAAATGTTATTAAGAAAAGCAAAGGGGAAAGAGGACATCCTTGTTGTACTCCCGATTGTATCCTGAAAGTATCTGATTTCAAACTATTAACTATAATACTAGCTTCTTGTACAGTATAGGTTTTGTTTAACCAAGTTAGGAAGTTGGTACCAGTATCTAATCTTTTCAAAACTTCTTTCATGAAATTCCAATTAATTTTGTCAAAAGCCTTCTCGGGATCCAAAGAAATTAGAAGTAACTGTTTGTCTATATTCTTCTGATGGTACTCAATCAGGTTCAAGATATTTCTTATATTTGTTTTTATTAGTATTTTTTGGTAAAAATCTATTCTGGTCTTTTTTAATATATTCACTGAGAATTTCTTTCAATCTTTTGGCTCGTATTGCAACAAATAAATTGTAGTCCGTATTAAGTAAAGATATCGGCCTATAATTAGCCGGGTCCATAGGATCTTTATCATCTTTGGATATCATACTTGAGAGTGTCCATGTTGGTGGGATATTGCCATCTAGAATTCCATTCATTACCTTATGTAGTGGAATCAGTAATTGTTGCACAAATGTTTTATAGAATTCAGTGGGGTAACCATCCGGTCTGGGCGATTTACCTGGAAATCCCCTCTTTTACACAACCATTAAAGATAGAGGAGTTGTCTCCAGCTTTCATTCTTTGACCAAAACACTTAGTACTCATCCTTAACTAAGTATATGCAATGGAACTGAGTCCATATTCTTCCTCTGATTCACTTCATATCCCCTTTTCACCCCTCCATCAGATTTTAAACTGTAAACTCTTATAGGTCAGAGATCTATTTGTCGTCACTCTGTGAAGTCTTGTGCAAGCTAATGGTGCTCTAAAAACAATGGCAACAACAACACTGATCCTATGAGTGAAATATTTAGCCCAGTCTTATACATGTTTACTCAGAAGCATGTTTACACATTGAAATTAGGTTGAACTTGGGGCGTTCACAACTCACTATAATTCTACTTTAGCTGCCATGGTAATTCCCTATGGAATTTTGGGATTTGTAATTTAGGGTGGGGTTTTTAGCCAGAGAGCTAGTGCATCATCAAATTACAATCCACAGTATTCCATAGAGTCCATAAACTATGGAAGTTAAAGTGGAATTATAGCACTAGAACTGAGTAGTGTGAAAGTGTTCATGATTGTGTATAGGGGAGGAAGGCAGGTTTTCAGTGTCTCTGAGCATTTGTTTCACCCACTCTCCAAACTAAATTAAACTTGGAAGTATTTAAATTTAGCTGGATGGTGTCCTAAATTATAATTTTATTTTGGCTTACTTTTTAAAAAAAAAAAATGAATGGAGCTACAAAATTAATTAACCTTGGTCACACATCCATCATCAAGTCATGAGTAGAAATGGCGTTTTATATCACTGTTTATGGTGGCTGCATTTCAATTCAGAAGACTCTATTACTTTTAAGACAAGTTTTAAGTCAGAAGCAGTGGCCCAGCTATAGCAAATGGGAAAAGATTTAGCACCGATTATTTCTCATCACAGTACTCAGTGAGATGTGCAATGGAGAGCAAAAAGGTTGTGCTTCATTGCTTTCTTCCTGAAGGTAAACTGTATTTAAGTAAATTATTTAATGTTTGTTTGAATGCATCAGTGCATTTATATCTCTCATTTAAAAGTCTTTATCATTCATCTCATGGATGGAGTCAGTGGAAGTGAGCAAATGCAATGCCAGTATGTGAAGCAATATCTCATAACAGAATGTGGTGTAACACCACATGCTTTCCCTCTTTCTCTTTCTCCCTTAGTTTGTGCATACAGGCACTAAAGGCACTTTCAAGCCATTACAGGGAACAAGAGTCCAGCAGGCACCTCCATATCTCCATCCCCTTCCGCTTTCCACTGAGTTTTCACAGACTGAAGGTTTGGAGTGGACAGGGATTTGAGGTGCCCATTCCTCATAATGTTCCAGAGTAGTGTCTGCAGGAATGCATGTTTGTGGTATATGGTAACCGCCTTGGGTCTCATATTGGGGGAAAGGCAAAATGTAAATGGCTGGAATTCAGTATGGGGCTTGCACCTGCAAGAAATAGGAGTTTCACATCAGTGGTATTCAACAAAGGGCTGCCATGATGTTACTACACAGGGTAGCCAGGAAAATGATTGTTGCTAATCAGAATGATCATGGAATGGATGTCATGGGCATTGGGTGCTCCTGAAGCCCATCCAGGCAATGGCTGGGGACTACCAGGTAGAGCCTGATGCACATCAGGATACTCTTGCCATTGCCTTGATATGCATTTTTGCAATTAATTAGGAGGGTTCCACAATGCCTTTGCTACATAGCTAAGGTTGTGTAAAGTGATACAGTCTAGATCGCAATATAGCATTGCAGCCAACACGATTAATTAATTAATTAATTAATTAAATGCATATTCCAATGGAAGGGAAGAAAAATATAAGTTTGTTTCAGAATATTTCTGTGCTACTTGACTTTGTTTTAAAAAACAGCAAATACAGTAGAATTTGTTTTATTTATTTTTAAAAAAAACACCTACCCATTAATTACAATATTAAATTTTTGAAAATCAGTTAAACTATCAGGGAGGACAATTATAGAGAGAAACTGTCAGCTTCAAAAGGCACCAGTGCTAGTGAGCGTAGCAAACCTATAGCAGTCCAACATGCATGGTAAACTTTTAGTTACTGTGTTCCAAAACTGTTTGGCAATAGACCAGGAGCAGCAGATTAGTGTGTATTAATTTAAAACCCATTTTGTAAATACCAATAGGAAGAATTAATTCCACAAATTTAGAGGAAGTGTGTGTATGTGAGGGAAATTAATTAAATATGTTGTGTTTGATTGCCCCCTATTGTTCATAAATGGAATATACTGTTGTAAAGCACTGGATATCTTAGAGCCAGTGTGATGTAGTGGTCTCAACTTTGAGTGGACTTTAATGTCACATCTGGCTCATAGGTCACCACACCACTGTCCCATTGGTCTAGGAAATGCAAACATATTGGGTTGGATGCAATCATTATTGAACCTCTTCAAAAGTGTGACGGTGCTGCTTTTTTCCCCTTCCTTCCTTCCTTCCTTAGCCCTGCCTCCTGCTGTAACCCCTTCCCAGCATGTCTTTCGCTCTGTATTTATTTTTATTTTTATTTCTTTTTAGCACAAATTGCATAATCATGGCAATGTGTGTCTCTGTGTCTCTCTGTGTGTATATAACATAATATAATATAATATATCAAAGAAATAGAAAAACAAAAACAAAAAATCGCCTGCTTCGAAATAGCAAGGGAGAGGAGAAAGAGGGGAAGAGAGCAAATCACACTCATTCGCACCATCTGACAGCCTGCATATTAGAACTGCATCAGAAGGAACTTATCACACTCTCTCAATAATGAAAATTGTGATTGGGGGGCAGTGACAGGTTTTGTTTGTCAAAGAGAAGGGGTACTCCAGTGGCAAATGATTTACAGACTAGATTTGTTGTAGCACCGGAGCTCTCTGACAAAGAAGGCTAAATAGCTCACAATGGCCTGGTACAGGCCACCCAAAAAGGGTGGCCTCTCGGCACTTGTTTTTCCACCGGAGGGAAGCTGCAGCCGCCAAACCACACGGCTTCCTGCAGATGGAAAAAGAACCTGCGAAAAGCGGGTTCTTGTCAAGCCACAGCGGCGGCATAACAAGTGTGCCACTGGTGCGCTGGTTACATAAGTGCCACGCAGCACCGTGTGGCGCTTACGTAATAATGGCAGCGCCCATGTATATAAGGCACCGCCATTGTTACGCCCTCGTCACGTGCTAGGGTTGTGAGGCATGTGGGCACTCTGCCCCCAGGCAATCCTAGCACGTGACGTCGCAAAGGACCGGTATGTACCAGCCCAATACTACAAATCACAGATGTGCATAGCATTGAACCATGGCAATTAAAGCAGTGTCAAACTGCATTAATTATGCAGTGTAGATGCAGCTACAGGGTAAGGGAACAGCTACCAGGAAGGAAGTGACTTAGATCACAAGCGGTGGCCAGACATCTTCCTTTCCCAGGACATGTCCTACATCTGGTCACCCTGAACACACACCACTAGAGAGACTTGGAGGGAAAGAAAATGTTAGGAGTTGACTGCAGATATTTTTAAAATGAAGTTCCTTGGTTTTTATTATATAACTCCTGTTTGAGTCTTATAACTGGAGCTACATGAAACATGGTGGCAGCTGTTTAAATTAGACCCCGACTGAAGCAATGTTGCAGAGAAAGAGGAAACAAACTGCAAGGGCTTTTGTGTCAAGGAGACAGGCCTAGTTACTCTTGCCCAGGCATGAAACCAGTGGAAAGAAGAGTTTAAGTTCTCTTTAAACCTTGCCTTGGTGAGAGAGTTGGCAAAACTTTTTAAAATCTGCTTATAACACAAGATCTCCCCCCACCTCCAAACCTTTTGACACAGAGGAGTTGTAGTCCAGCAATAAAACTTTTCCAAGCTCTACTTCCAAACACAAACAAAAGAATCCCCCAAACCTTGGTCTAGTTCTGATCATAACAGAGAAGCCAGGAGAGTCTGCAGCAGTTTGCTGATACTACTGGGAAGGATAGGAGGTAGTGTGGTGTAATGGGTTGGGTTCAAATCCTGGCTCAGTCAAGGAAACCCATTGGATAACCTTGGCCAAGTCACAAACTCTCAGCCTCAGAATATGGCAATGGCACACTCCCTCTGAAGAAACTTGCCAAGAAAACCCCATAAAAATAGGGTCGCCTTAGGGTTGCCGTAAATCAGAAATGACTTGAAGGCATGCAACAACAACAATAACAACAACTGAGAAGGACAAGATCCTGCCCCATCCAATGCTCCCCCCACTGCTGAGTTAATTGAATGAGAACTGCTTTTGTACTTTGAATTCAGTTTGTAGTAATTCAAGAACAAAAGGGAGAAAGCGGGAGGAAGAAGAGAAACAGGGAAACTTTTAAAGCAACTGAGTATTAATCAGGACTGTCGCCACCAAATGTCCCTCCAACATGTGGAGGGTATGTAACATGAGCTCTAGGTTAAGTTCTCATGTGCAGCTGCCTTGTGTCCAACTGCCTCTATTCACATAAAAAAGCCCTTTCAGCCCATTCTCATGCTCTGTGTTATGTGCTTGCCCACTTGTAGCTGCTGATTTTGGTTCCTCCTTATCTCAAGTCAGAAAGGATGGTAGCCAGGCAGCTAGTGTTGCTTTGAGCAGTGGCAACAGGGCTTGTGCTGCTGTTCACACAGTCTTGGCTGTTATTACTTGATTTAACACATATGCCTCTCACAGAGGGTTGCCATATCCTGGTTTTAGCCAGGATATTCCTGATTTTTCAGCCTTTGGAAATATCCCAGTCCGGTTTTAGAAGGATGTCCTGTTGCTGCTTTGGCATGGCAGTGGCAGCATGCGAGGCCTGGTAAGGTCACCAGGCTTCATTTGGGGCTGGGTGGGGGGTGTTAGGGCCTCCTCAGCCACCACCACCTCTCTTCCGTGCTTTTGGGAAACAGCAAGTCCTAGGCCTTGGAAGGCTGCCAGGTCTCACTTGGCGTTAAGTGGGGTGTTGGGGACTTCTCAGACACCACTGCTGCCTCCCTGATCCTGATCCAGTGGTGCAGCAAGGCCAGGGAGGCCTCCCTGGGCGTGAGGCACAGGTGGCGCTGCAAGGCCTCCCTGGAGCTGGAAGTGAGGAACAGCATGAATTTATATTAGTGTTTTTTTTAAAAAAATTATTAATGTTTTTGGGTCCTCCATTTTTCTTGAATGCCTTACATTTTGTCCTACATTTTTCCTGGTTTTGTGGTAGAGAATTATGGCAATCCTACTCTCACATGTGTCCCCTCGCTGCTCTCTCCTTTCTTTTGCCAAGCTCTATTTTCCCCTTGCTGACTGTTCCTTCCTGTTAAAATTCTGATGCTGGAGGTGGTGGCTTTGGAAGTTTGAAAGGAAGAGTGGCGGATCCTCCAGAGAGTAAACAGCTGGCCTCAAATACCAAGATTTGGGGGTGGTCTACAGCAACTGAAACGAGCACCATTTTAAAAGCATTATTTTACCAGCAGTACTGTCACCCAGAACTTCATTCTCTCACCTGGATGGGGGGGGGGGGGGCTTCCAGATCCTGAGACTTCAGGGAAGGTCCTGGTATTTGAAAATGCTACTGGAAGGAAGTCTAAGGCTGCATCTACATTGCAGAATTAATGCAGTTTGACACTTTAACTAACATAGCTCAGTGCTATGGAATCCTGGGATTTGTTGTTTGATTCCAGGATTCCATAGCATAACAGAACCTTAATAGTCAAAGCAGTATCAAACTGCATCCATTATGCAGTATGGCAGCAGCCTAAGACACCAAACTTTATCAACCTTCAATCAATATCTTCTAACACACATCTTACTGTTCTTACACTGGCTGGTCTATGAGAGTCAGTGTGGCATAATGGTTTGTGTGTTGGACTACGGCTCTGGAGACCAGGGTTTGATTCCCAGCTCAGTTGTGGAACCCATTGGGTGACCATGGACAAATCACATTCTCTCAAACTTCTCTGAACAAATCTTGCCAAGAAAACCCTATGATAAGTTTACCTGAGAGTTGCCGTAAGTCGGAAATGACTTGAAGGCACACAGCAATAACAATGGCTAATCTGCCACTTCTTTACTTACTGAGTGACTTTGTACACAACTTACACCAAGGTGTCTGTTTAAGACTTTGCCTTTTGTATTATGCCTGCTTAAAGACTGCCTTACCAGCTTTTGACTCATTTAAAATCCTGCTTTTCTAACTACCCTTTCTTCCAAATGAAACAATAAAAAGTATATTTATACAGACAAGTGTTCCTATTGTTTGAAACTATGATCCAAAACACACTGTAGAAATAATCCAGTGTGAGACTGCTTTAACTGCCCTGGCTCAGTGCTTGGGAATCTTGGGAAATGTAGTTTATTGTGGCACCAGAGTCCTCTGACAGAGAACACTAAATGTTTCAGAAAGCTACAGTTCCCAGAATTCTGTAGTATTGAGTCAGGGCAGTTAAAACAGTCACAAACTGGATTATTTCTGCAGTTTGTTTTGGACACATGCCCTATATACTACAGGGCTAGTAATGGCACAGAGCTGTTTTCATCATGTTTATCAACCATTTCCCTATGGTGAACTGTATATTTCATGCATCATTATTCCTTTATTTAGCCAGAAGCTTGCCATAAAGTCTCTTCCTCCAAGATGAGATTCGATGTTTGCAAATAATCTTTATTAAGTTTCTTTTTTAAAAAGAAAAAGTTTACTTTGTCAGTACATCAGTACAAAATTTCATAATATATATATATACGACAATTGTTCTCCTTTGTCTTCACTTCCTGTCGTATCAAAACTTATTTGTGTTGCCATCCACTCTTCTTTTTTGTTTCTTGCAAATAAAAGATATACAAACCCAGTCCTGCAATAACAATTCTTTTCCTACAGAGGGTTGTACAACCATACGTATTCTCCAAATTCTATCTTTTATATCATATAACTTTGACTTCCCTGAAAATATTTCTTTTCCTGGTCGAACAATCTCTTTTATATACACATACAATATACATAATATTAGACCAGGCTTTTATCCAGACCCCATCTTTTCTCCCAGTATGTCACTATTTGTGTCCATTCCTTTTCCATCTTATCTTTCTTTTTATCCTCTAAAGTACATGATAATATATCTAATTGTCTAATCTCGTTAAGCTTTATTAACCACTCATCTATTTGTAATTTTTCCTTCGACTTCCAATGTTTTGCTATAACCATCCTAGCAAGTGTTATCATGTATAATAAGATTTTCCACAGTTTTTTCTCATCCTCTACCTTCAAAAAGTGTGTCATATTTAATAAGTACAGTTCCATTTTTTTTCTTATATTGTATACCAAATATTTGCTGTATTATTTTATGTATCTCGTCCCAGAACTTTTTCACTTTTTCACATTTCCACCACATGTGGACCATCGTTCCTTTTTCTTTTTGGCAATTCCAACATATATCAGTTTCTAATTTGAACATCTTTTTCATCCTGGCAGGTGTATAATACCATCTGTTAATGATTTTAAGAAAAATTTCTTTTAGGTCCTGACATTTTGTAAATGAATTAGTCTTTTCCCAAGATTTCTCCCAGGCTTCTAATGGGATCTCGTGCCCTAGATCTTTTGCCCAGTCTGTCATGCACTGTTTTATTGGTTCCTTTTCTAACTCCCTGTCTCTAAATAGTTTATAGTATTTCGCTATTTTCTTCTCTTCATCTTTCATTATTAGCTCATCAATTTCTGATGATTGTATCTCAATTCCCACTGTCTTTACATCTTCTTTAAATCTATATTTCATTCATAATAGCTGTACCAATTTATTTCCTTGTTTTCTTTAATTAGTTCCTCTCTAGATTTCATATATATATTTCTTGTTTTTCATTTATTTTTACAATCTCACTATATCTTAACCAGTATTTTTCTGAATCCCATCTATTAGCAAAGGCTTCCTGGGTTGATACCCAGCCTGGTATTTTGTAATAGAACTTTATTTTGATCATTTTCCATGTTTCTAATAGCGCTCTTCGAATTGGGTTGTTACTGAGATGAGATTCATATGAAGCCAAAAGCTGCTATGCTGGCAAAGTTCAATGATCCTTTCAGGAAAATCTCATGCTGTTAGGTCTGGAGAAATATTGAGTTGGTGTGACAGGCAGGCATCAATGAACCCAATCAAGGTTACTTTATTTTGTTCTTGTGTATCAAGTCCCTGTATATGACAACAGACAGCCCACTCTCTTCAGATTAGGATTTCCTTGCTGTATGGCTGTGTGGGGTAGCCTGTTTGTCATCCATTCACAACTGTAAATTGTAGTCATAGCAAGACAGACTACAACAGCTCCACCCTGAGGTAACTGCAAGCATTTGTACATCAAGCTTTTTGTCAGTAGTATAGCAGAGATCAATGTTTGATCCAAGGTGGGGGGAATCTTAAACTTTTTCTATTTTCTCATTGTCTAGGTTGAATTTATGTAGATCCACTATTGTCATTATTTTTTGTTAATGTTTAGCATTAAGCCTGCCTTCGCACTTTCTTCTTCGACTTTCTTTAGCAATCGTTCCAAGTCCATGATGTTTTCTGCTTGTAGTATGGTGTCCACATATCTTAGACGGTTGATATCCTTCCTGTCTCCACTCCTCTTCCTTCTGAATCTAAACCTGCTCTTCAGATTTTTTGTGTACAAGTTGAACAAGTAGGATGATAAAGTGCAGCTTTGCCTGACCACTTTGCCAATAGGAAACCATTCTGATTCTCCATATTCTGTTGTAACAGTTGCTTCTTGTCCTGAGTACAGATTTCTAATCAGGACTGTCAAATGTTCTGGCACTCCCATGGCTTTAGAAGTGTTACATACCTTTTCTTGATCAATGCAGTCAAAAACCTTGCTATAAAACACATGCTGGTTTTCTTCTGGAATTCCTTGGTGTATGCCATTAACCATCTTATGTTTGTAACTTGGTCCGTAGTGCCTCTTTCTTTCCCGAATCCCACTTGCACTTCTGGGATTTCTCTCTTCATGTACGATTGGAGTCTATGCTACAGAATTTTGAGCATGATTTTGGTGACTAGGAATGGGAAAGGAAGCTATGAAAGAACTAGACAAGATCCTGAACAGTAAAGATATACCAATCGAGCACTAAAGTTAGAATAGTCCAAATCATTGTATTTCCCATCACCATGACTGGATGTGAGAGCTGGACAGTGAAGAAAGTTAATAAGAAAGACATCAATGCATTTGGTGCTGGAAGATAGTGCTGAGAATATCATGGATGGACAAAAAGACAAACAAATGGATCCTAAGCCAGAAATCTCCCTGGAAGCTGAGATGATCAAATTGTGGTTGCATGTCTTGAAGGCCCACTACTACACTAAGGTTTACTGGGCAAGATTTCTTCAGAGGATGCTTGCCATTACCTTCCTGTTAAGTTGAAACCAAAGCCTCCCAGTAGGTTTCTATGACTGAGTAGGGATTGGACCCTGGTCTCCCTGAGTCCTTGTGTTCATTTATACTGTCTAGCCTGAAAAGGTCCTAGGTTCATCTCCAGCTCCATTATTTCCTTCACATACTCTTGGACCTCCTCACCCCTTTATCATGAAGGCTTAATATTGTGTTGTTCTGTACCTTCAAGTCATTTTTTTACTCATGGCAACCCTAAGGTGAACCTATCATGGGGTTTCCTTAGTAAGATTTGTTCAGAGGAGGTTTGCCACTGCCTTCCCATGAGGCTGAGAGAGGGTTACTTGCCCAAGATTCCCCTGTCAGTTTCTATGGCCGAGCCCAGATTTGAATCCTAGTCGCCAGAATCATAGTCCAACCCTCAAACCACTACGCCATGCCAGCTCCTCATCATGAAGGCAATGGAAAATAAATATGGCATATAACTACAATAAATGACAACATAAGACATAAATAACCCACAGAGGCTGAATAGAAACACAACTTGAAGCTGAAATTGTGACTGTTATATTCACTGGTAGAGAAGGACAGAAAATCAAGAGATTATCCCTCCATATTTGCGGCTTTGATTATTCACGGATTTGTTTAATACGTTCTCTCTGGGAACATCTAGGTCCTCCTCCAGTGCAACTCTATGGTCAACTTTAACTAAACGTTGCACTGAAAGACCCAGAGATTCCTAGAGAGAATACTCTACTAGGCCTTTGTAGCTCCTCCAATGCAGTTCTATGGTCAGTGTCTGTCGGACGTTGCACTGGAGGACCTAGGGATACCTAGATTGGCGTCCTCTCAGGTAAAAGCATGGTATTTTGGTTATTTGCGTTTTTTTCCACATTCACGGGGGTCTTGTGCCCCTAATCCTAACAAATATGAACGGACAAGTGTGTGTGTGTGTGTATGGTAAGGGTAATTTATTTATTTTTAAGGAGATTGGATGGATCATTCCTTGGCACCTTTTCTCCCCTTGTACTAGGGAATTCTGGGAATTGTAGTTTGTTGTGGCACCAGACCCCTCTGAGAGAGAAGGCTAAGGTCCAAAACACACTGCAGAAATAACCCAGTTTGAGACCTCTTTAACTGCCCTGGCACAATGTTAGGGAATCCTGGGAACTGTCGTTTTGTGAAACATTTAGCCTTCTCTGTTAGAGAGAGTTCTGGTGCCGCAATAAACTACAATTCCCAGGATTCCCTAGCACTGAGCCAGGACAGTTAAAACGGTCTCAAACTGGGTTACTTTCTGAAGTGGACCGAAATGTCTCACAAGACTGCAATTCCCAGAATTCCCTAGCCTTAAACCAGTCTCAAACAGGATTGTTCTTTCAGTGCGGATGCACAACAAAGTCCGTTGACGAATGACCAGAACACACTGCAGAAATAATCCAATAAAGCACTCTCAAACTGAACGATTCCTGCTGTGTGTTGTTCGATCTGAAGTGATTGAGGGACAATAAACTGTATTCAAGGAGAACCACTCCCTCCCAGCTGCAAAGTGTAGAGTGGCACGCGGCCACCTCGCTTCCGGGTCTCTTCGTCCAGCCTTGGCACTGGCAGCTCCGGGAGAGAAGATGGCGGACAGAGAGCGGTCAAAACCATAGAGGAGGAAAGAAGTCACCAGCGGAGCCCGCCTTAAAACGGATTTCTAGTTCTATGATTCCGTTTTTTAAAACAATGCCTTCATACCTCCTCCCCTCTCCGTGCCACGCCCCTTTCTCAGTAGCCAATGAGAGCTGTGTGGGCGGAGCCAGCCTCGTTTTCGTTCTGCGGTGCCTATATAAGGCTCCTGTAGGGCCCCGTTCTTTCTTTCGGATCGCCGCGCGGGAGGAGAAGGAGGCTGCTCTTTAGATAGAGAGGTGGGTTTCGGATCAGCGCTGCCGCCATTTTGTGTGTCTGTTGCTCTTCTTCCCTCCCTCCCTTGCCTATGCTTCAGAGGCATTCTTTGTCGGTGCTTTTTCTTTTACTACTCATACTCTTTTGTTTTTATTTCCAGACACGCTTAATCAGCATTAATGCTTTTTCTCTTGTAGCTGCCTTGGGAAGGGTAGCAAAAGCAGCGGAGGCGGAGGTCCAAAACACACTGCAGAAATAACCCAGTGTGAGACCTCTTTAACTGCCCTGGCTCAGTGCTAGGGAATCCTGGGAAGTGTAGTGTTTGTGAGTCATTGAGCCACCTCTGTCAGAGAAAGCTCTGGTGCCACAACAAACTACAGTTCCCAGGATTCCCCAGCACTGAGCCAGGGCAGTTAAAGCGGTGTTAAACCGGGTTATTTCTGCAGTGTGGATTGGACCTGAGTGTTAGGGATTTGGCCCAACCACACCCTTGCATTGGCCGAAAATGTAGGTGCCCATCCTCTACAGCAGTGCCCCCAAACTGTGCTCTTTAAGGGACTTTGGACTTCAGCTCCCAGAATCCCAGAATATTGGCCAACATGGCTAAGGCTTCTGGGAGCTGATGCCCAAAATCTCTTGAAGGGACACATTTTTGGGGGCATTGCCCTACATACAGGAGACCAGATGGTCCTCACTGCTGAGGAGGATAAGGCACTACAAAATGGAGGACCTTCAAGGGAAAAAAGTAACAATGGAGAGCATTCCCAAATAAAACCTAAAAGGACTCATATAAATCCATGCCTCTTAGCCATGCTCAAAATGGAAGGCATTTTCAAATTCCTTCTGGACTGGGAAATATTGGAGAGGTCTGGGAAAAGGAGGCGGCCTGGTCGCCCTGGATTGAGATAAATGGCCCTTTTCTTGGTTATGAAGAAATGTATTTATATTTGACCATTAAGAGTCTAATAGCAGCTGAAGGAAATGCTCCTCTATTATTTATTTAGAGCAGTGGTCCCCAAACCACCCTTCAAGAGATTTTGAGCAAGCTTCAGCCATGTTGGCCAGGAGTCTGGGATTCTGGGAGCTGAAGTCCAAAATCTCTTAAGTGCAGAGTTAGGGCACTGGCTTAGAGTATTCATAGTAGAGAGAGGAGTTGGCAAAACTGCCTCTGAAGATTAATGATCTAAAACAGTGGTTCCCACACTTTGGTCGTGACTTTTCATCTCCCAGAAGCCTTAGTCACCTTGGCCAACAGAAATTCTGGAGGGCCATTGTTTGGGAGCCAGTGGTCTAAATTCATGGGGTTGCCACATGCGTACTGTTCCATATCTCTGTTTTAACATTATTCTGTCTTAACTTCGGTTGTAAGAAACTCAGTAATAGGAATGCCTCAAGTAATACAGGAAACATCCAGGGTAGCAGCGGTGGCCATACTGCAAAGTACGATAGCAATCCAAAAAAACAGTGATGTCTTTATTGGGCCAACCAAAATGCCTAAAATATGTGTGTTGGTATTGTTGTTTTATTGATTTAATGAGTATAGCATGATGGGAAATGATTTTTCTTCAGATTCTGAGCTGTTAAGAGTTCACTGTAGTGGGCCAATTTGTTCAGAGCAGTTTACATAGTTAATTATTAAATCTATATCGCTTAGCTTCCTGTTTATCATTTGTGGCTTTGTACAATTATGCAGCTTTGGTTGTAAAAGAATTGTAAAATGCAATTGCTTGAAAGTAAATGCCATAAGTAAAAATTTAAAAAGAATGTTTCAATATGGTTAAAATGTACCCCAGAGTTTTATTTGAATACTTACATATGAAATGAGGTAACTTGTAGTGTTCTATTTGATTTTTAATTATCTGATTTCATTTTTATTTCAGGAACTATGAGTTTAAAAGCTATATTAGTATTGCTACAGTACAAAATGATCTCTGGTAAGTCTCAAGTGCCTAACTTGAAAATATTTCATATTTACACATTTAAAACTATTTTGGAAATCAAATTCTAGACAATTTCATGGAAAGTAAGTGTTAGAACAGCATCTCCTGACTATACTTGCAGAAGTTTTTATATGGAATTATAGCCATGTCTTTGTAGGATTGTTGTCCCATATTAGTTATGGTGAGACTAGTGGACATTTTGTCAAGACAGTGAAACTTAGGTACAGATGGGCAAAAAGTGCCATCCTGCAGGTGGGGTAAGGGCTGCTGGGCACCATGGTTTACCACAGTACCAATCCGGGGCAGAAAGGGAAGGCGTCTTGTCACCCCTTCCTGCCCGTTTGTACTGTACAGAGCCTTAATCTTAAAAATGTGCCACACATATCATGTTATTAGCCACTACACTAGTTCGTAGTATCTTGGATGCATAATTTTGTGAACACTCGTGCCATGTGCGTGCATGCGCATGCACACACCTGTAAGTGTACAGCAAGCCCATTAATATATATGATTTTAAAAGCTTTTTAATTGAATATACAGAATTCTGGCAGTGGTATCAGTCTTAGCTTGATACTTACATGAAAAATCTAGTTTTTCTTATTCTGGATCACAGAAACTGCTTCCTTTGACTTAGTTTGGGTACTTTTCTACTTCTGAACTTCTGCAATTTGTTTTCAGATTATGGAAACATCTGCATACCTAGAAGAGGATTTGATGGATAAGAACGACTGACCCTGAGTATGTTTAAAAAATTTTTAAATGAAAATAAAAACTATTAAGTCTACCATGGATACAGGGGAACCCACAGAATGCTCTGCCTGAAGGTGCTGCAGTGTGAATTGACTGGCTTAAATACCAGTCCTAAAGCAGTTATCTTACCTTCATGACTAGCTCTATACAAAGTGGATTTTATGATCACTATGAGAATGCATACCTCTATTGACTTCATTTTGCATGCAGTAGTTAATATATTTAGCCCTGAACAAGCGTCCATAAGTTTTTTAAGACTTGGCAAGTTTTCTTAGATCCTAGTGTGTCTTCAGCATATTAGGATTACATTCATTAAATTTGGAATTGCTTTGAGCTCAGATGATCACTTTTTGTACCCATTGATCTGTGGGGAGGAATTTTAAAATTTTTCAGACTATGCAGGAGAATGGGATGGGATATTTGCTTGTAGTATCTGTTCTGTTGGGCATGCACATTTGGAAAAAACTGCCACATAGGGCTATACCATTGATTTCCTGCTGACATAATTAGGAGAAATAAAAAGAAGGAATAAATACTTTACAAACCTTATATTTTGTCTTTTCAGACCTGACAAAAGATGTATAAGGATGAAGGTAAGTGTGTTAAAAACTTGTATTCAGTAAGTAGTTAGCATTGATCTAACCATTGATGAGCCTATCCCGAACCTGATTTCTTTGATGAAAAACTGCCATTATGGATCCGGCTTCTGAGGTTACACTAGTAGTTAATAAATTTGCTATTTGGTTTGCAGAAAACATTCCTAGTAGCTTCTATTTATATGTATGCTGTTTTCTGTGTACTTTTTAATGTCTAGGTTGGCAGCTGGAATTCAGGAAGCAACTGGGTGATACAGTTCAAGGCTTCCAATTTTGATTAGAGACTACAGCAAGTAAGTATAATACCTTGGATTATTAAGTGTGTCCATATTTCCTGCGAAACCTGGTTTAGGCGAAGGACTGCTAGTTTTATGATAATTAAGGTTGCTGTCTTCACTGTGCTTATAGGAAAGGAGTATGCATTAAATACACTGGTGTATTTGAATAAGCATACATTTCAGTAATTACTGGTTACCTCAGCTGTATTGGTGTCCAGGATCTGTAAAAAGGGAAAAAGTGTATATGTGCAGATATCAGCTCAACAGAATATAAAGCTAATAAAATGTCGCATTGTTTTTTGGACAGTGACATGAGGGAGTCCTGAGTCACTTTCATGATGCTTATGGGCAAAGGAAAGTAGGTAAGTCATTCAAATTGGAAAATGCAAAATAAAACTAATGATCAATAGGACTGAGATAACAGGTCTGTGGTGACATCCAGTGCATGAATATGTCATGATTAAATGAAAAATAATTGAAGGCCTTCAAGTATGTAAGGAGATTCACAAGAATCTGAAGTGAGTGAAACTGGAATGTCTAGTACAGAAGCAGTTAGTGTGCAGGTGGTATGCTCTCCCTGGTTGCCAAATTAATGGTTTCCCAAAACAGGAAATTGTACTCTGAGGTGTACAATTAATTAAAAGAAATACACACTCACCACACCAAGCATTTATTTTAATGAAAATACTAAATGAAGTACAATGATACAATTATCAGTTTTGGTAGGGATGGTGGCCTGTGGTAGATTTTTTTAGGGATGGGGAGTTACCCTCCAGATATGCTACTGAACTGCCCTGATCTCTAGTAGTGGAAAATACAAAGGTGCATTTCTGTTACTAGAAATCTAAGCTTATTTGAATTTATAAGTAAGATTACATAGTATACAGTCTTAATTTAACAGAATACATTAATCTGCACTCACCCAATTGTAATATCCTTTTCTTTTTTTAGTGATAAGAAGCCAAATGGGAGCATGATCTGAAGTTACCCTGAGGAAGTCACATCTTGAGTGTTCCAAACAGCCTCAAGTATTTAAGCAGACTAGTTTGGGAACTGGCACTGCATATATATTTTTAAACTTCATTGAGTGTATGTCTAATGGCTGGTTTTTATCTTCAGTGTTGCATCTAGAATCAAGTTTTAATAAATAATACTGAAACTTCCTTATAGTTTGAGAACTTGTGCTCTTTGAGCAACACCAATAAAGTGAAGTTTTTCAGAAATACTGATTGCTGTCTGTATTCACCTAGCAGGGGTATTTTGATAACTGTCAAATGGAGTAGGTGGATGGTTCTGAAAAGGGGTAACAATCAGGGAGGGGGGAGAGGCAGTGTGAGAAGTTGCTCATAATGACTTTGGGAAAGATCCTGAATTTTTAATAGAAGGCTCCTGGAAACAGTTGCATATAACTGCTAGTTAGTTACAACATTATGGTGCCAAATTACTATATGGGTTGAGTCTTAACAGCTTGATGTCAGGGTAAACAAGGTGGCATTCCTATAAATGCCTGACAGAGCACAGTTGCATATTACAGGAATGGAGCCATGCAACCTGATCTTATGTGTGGTATACTTGGTAAGTTGAAGAGTAGTACAGTAGATACATGCTTTGCATTCAAAAGGTCCCAGGTTTCACCTGGCATCTTCAGTTGGAAAATGGGATATATTTGAACACTTGTGGCTATCTCCCTGGCCTAGAATTTAGGTGGATATGAAAGGATGGGCTTGGAAAGCCTTGCCTTGTATAAGAATTGCAGAGTTCATTATGTGGAAATGCCATAAGCAAAACATCTCTGATGACCTTGAAGCAATTACCAAAAAATCAAGGGTTTAGAAAGGATTGCAATTTCAAAAATAACTGGGGTAGATCCTGTCCACTCAGTTTTCAGCTGTGGACTTAGAATGATCTCCAGTTGTAGTATAAGACCCCAGCAGTTGTCCTGCCAAAATGGCTGCAAGAACAAACTTGTCCATCATTGAATTACAGCTACCCCTCCTTTCTTGCAGACTTGAGATCTGCATTCTTGATTATTCCTGGAGGAGCAACCTCCATCCTCATGGGGATGCATCCCGCTCACAGGGGCATGCCATATGTTTGCACGAAGGGGGAGAAGAATAGCTGGAGGAAAAGCACATTGATGTTTATCTGAAGTTGGTAAAGATCATGAAGATCCCCAGCAATTCTGGCCCCAATAAAAATAGTTGGATGAAAATACTGAGTTCAAATAGAAGAACCTTATTCCAACCATCAAGCATGGTACTGGGAATGTCATGACTAGGGCCTACTTTAGCGGCTCAGGAGCTCAACAGTTTGCAGTCAGAATTCATGGTTATTAAAAGAATCCACAACTGATACTCGTGGTCTGCAGAACATTGGCTGCTGGTTCAGAGCATGCTTCTTTGAAAGAAACGGGTGTATGGAGCTAAAAACCACCACCCCCCCCAAAAAAAACCCAATCCCTGCTGGCCTCCCATAGATAATTTCTTGGTGAGTTTTGTTCAGAAAGAGTTTGCTTTTGCTTTCCTTTGAAGCTGAGAAAGTGTGCCTTGCCCAAGGTCACCAGGTAAATTTCCATACCTGAGTGGGAATTTGAATCCTGGTCTCCAGAGTTGTAGTCCAACACTCAAGCCACTATGTCATACTGGCTATCAAATACCACTGAGCCAAAGTAGAAGGAATGAGCCATAAACCTTGAAACTGACGGCCCCATACAGACTGCCAAAATAAAGCTGCTTTGGGCCACTTTGGAGGTATGCTGTTTAAATGACACACGCATCTTAAGAGCCCAGAAGCTGCGCCAAAGCTGTGCTCCAGTCCTTAGGACTGGATCGTGGCTTTTGTGCAGCTTTCAGACTCATTTAAACAACATACCTCCAAAGTGACCCGAAGCAGCTTTATTTTGGCCTGTCTGTATGGGGCCGTCAGGTTGAGCAAATTACAGAAAACACAAGTCATTGCTTGAATAATATCACAATAATATCACAAGGTACTGAATCTAGCAGTACACATACTTTCAAAAGTATTACATAGCTATTCACTGTTGAATCACACGTGAATAAATGTTGAAAGTGCATCATGTTTCTGTGTTTATTCAGATGATCTCTTTTTTAGAATTATAACATTTTAGTTGGGGATTCTGATGCAATCCAAAAGGGTTCCCAAACTTTTTCTCACCACTGCGCAGACTGGTTTAAACAAAAAGCAATTATCAAGAATACCAGAAACCCCCCTCCAAACTGAGGGAATGATGACTAAAATGGCAAATGAGATTCAATAAAGTGGCATCATCTATGTGCTGATGGGTTCTGAGCTGGTGAGTTGTGTGATCTCGTTATGGTGGACACTTCAGTGCAACTCTTAATACAATGTGTTGCAGATATGTGTAAAAGCAACAAGAGTTTGCTTTAATTAAGGAAATAAACAGATAGGTTTTGTTTTTACAAGGAAATGATTGAAATTAATTTTGGAAGTACTGTACATTGTTCTTGTCACTGCACAAACTAGACAAGATGCAAAAAATGCAACTAAAGTGATCAAAACTTGGACAAAATGTTGACTGTTTAGTTCAAAGGAAGTCAGGAAACAATATGACACTTGTACGGAATTATCATAGGCATATTGTGGAGAAATGAGCAGGCAGAAGCTTTTCATCATCTCCTAAAATTAGAACCCCGATTCATCTACCAAAACTGAATGATGAGAAATCCAGCCTAGCTAAAAAGAGATTGTACTGGCATTCCCAGCCACAGCATTCAGTAGTGACTGTCAATTCAGATGGCATTAAAAAGAAACTAGGCAATCTGATGGAGGATGAAGATTTTTTACCGCATACCTTCAAGTTGTTTCCAACTTATGGTAACCCTATCATGGGGTTTTCTTGGCAAGATTTGCTCAAGGAAGGTTTCCTTTCATCATCCTCTGAGTCTGAAAGAGTATGACTTGCCCAAGGTGGGTTTCCATGGCTGAACGGGGATCCAAACCCTGGTCACTCAAGAGTCCTAGACCAATGCTCAAACCACTACACCATGCAGGTGCTCTGCAACTGACTGAGTTAGTAGTCATGGTAGATACTTAGTCTTCTGCTGTAGGCAGCTTGTACATTAGGTCCTGGGAAGATGCTGTTGCACTCAAGATGGCTGCCATGGTGTGAGCAGAATGCAGGGTTAGATGGGCTTTTAGTCTGATTCACCAAGGCTTTTCTTATGTTCCAGATCATTAGAGAATGAATGTTTTGTCAAGCTTGGTGTTAGATCATTTTTGAAACCCCACCCTTCTAATGTTTTAATAGTTTGGGCAAAAGCCAACTGTAGCATCTTCTTTTTCTTGCAGCAGAATCATAAGATGGTTCAGAACTGTCTAGAAATGGCACAATTGCCGCATTATTCATAATATTACTTTCAAGTAGGATTTCCAGAATATTCAGTAACAGACTTGCTGGACCACCTAGCTGGGAGGCACTGCTTTGCAGTAATTTTGATTCTTTTAAATGCCAGGCCCACCCCCAGAAGTGGTGTGAAGTGAGTAGGTGGTAATGCACTCCTTTGTTCTTTTGATCTACAGGTTTTTGCAGAGTTTCATGCTGCTTAATATGGCTTACATCTAATCTGATGAATTCAGCTTTTCCCCATGTATTATTCTTGAGGCAGTGGTTAGATAATAGTGGGAAGAAGGAAACAAACAAGGAGTAAGGCAGGTGCATGTATGAATTTGGAGGCCTGACAATAGGTTGCTGTGTCAGAACATCCTTCAAATAAAAAAATAAGCAAGCAAGCTATGCTGGTCAGGTAGACATCCTCTTAGGTTGCATCTGAGCATATGTGCCTGCTTCCAGGCCTTTTGTTTCTGTAGTTGCAGATTCATCTCATGAGGAATCTAAGGAAGAAAGCTGATTGCCTGAGACATATGCCTCATTCTTGATCTATATGAAGAAAACATGCTGGATGATGTCACCCAGAGTTTCTTCCTTGGGGGTCTTCAACATACAGAAGAAACACTGCTTTGGTTCTCATTGAGCACAACCTCCAAACCAGTGCTGAGGGGCTGTTTTGACTAGAACTGGGTGAACAAATTAAAGTTACCTAAGGTAATATGGAGATGCGGGAAGTATACAAGCAACTGGATGATGATATATCCTTAAGGTGTGGGTTTGTATTTTGGATCTATTGCTCCACCTAGATGCCAAAGACTAGTGTCTTACTAACTTGATCTGTGATACTAACAGCTCCCTTGGAGGATGTGACATCATGCTTCATGCTTAGTTATCTCCAATTTAGATTATGAAGAGGGACCCCAAATTTTAGAAAGTGAGGTAGAAGCTACAATAAGAGATACTGCGAAGAATACATCACCAGGGACAGAGGATCAACATATGATATTCCAACTGAATTGCTACAAATCACACAGAATCAACACTAGTGCTAAAATATGCCAAGAAATATAGAAAACAAAATGGTGGCCAAAAGACAGAACGATCAATGCATATTGTGGAGAACCTGGAACAGACGAAGCGATCAATATATATCCCCAGCCACAAAAAATGAGACACAAAATATTGCAGCAACTATAGTTCCACAGCATTAATCACCTACACAGGCTCAAAATCCTCCAAATAGACTCCATACATGGAGAGAGAAATCTCACAGGTGTAAGTGAGGTTCAGAAAAGGAAGAAGCACTAGGGACCATACTACAGACATATGTTGGTTAATGGAGTGCACCAAGGAATTCCAGAAAGAAAATTACCATGTGCTTTACAGCCTATAGACCACGAAAGCTATGGATGGCTCTTAAAGGCATGCGATTGCCACCACATCTGGTAGTCCTGATAAGCAATCTGTACATAGGATAAGAAGGTAGTGTCAGAACAGAATATGGAGAAACAGAATGGTTCCCAGTTGTGGTCAAGCAAAGCTGCATCCTAACATCCTACCTGTTCAACCTGTACCAGAAAACATTATATGAAGAACACACCTAGACTCAGAAAAAGGAAGAGTAAAGACAGGAGGAAGAAATATCAACCATCTAAGATATGCAGATGTTACCATACTACTATCTTGTAAGTCGACTTGGGTCCCTTCTTGGGAGAAAGGGGGCACAGAAATGAAATAAAATAAATTAAATACTAGCGGAAAATATAATGGAGCAATTATAAGGAAGGTCAAAGAAGAAAGCGCAAAGGTAAGCTTAATGCTGAATATAAAGAAATAAAAAATGATGACTGTCCATGGAGGAACTACACAAATTCAGGCTAAACGATGTAGTTTAAGAGTTCCTCTACTTTGACTCAAACATTAATCAGAATGAGTACGTAGAGAGATTTTGTAGCACCTTTGAGACTAAGTGAAAGAAAGAAGTTGGCAGCATGAGCTTTCGTAGACTTCAGTCTACTTCCTCAGATGCATTTGTATTTTCATAGACTTCAGTCTACTTCAGATGTATTTGCATCTGAGGAAGCTCATGCTGCCAACTTCTTTCTTTCAGTTACTCTCAAAGCTGCTACAAGATCTCTCTACAGACTGATTCTACAGACTATCATGGCTATATCTTTGAATTGATCAGAATGGAGACTGCAGTCAGGAAATCAGAAGAAGACTGGGAATGGGAGGGGCAGCTATGAAGAAGCTGGGCAAGATCATAAAGAGCAAAGATATAATTCTGAACACTAAAATAATAATGCAAGCCATTGTATTCCTTCTTAACATGTATGGATGTGAGAGCTGAACAGTGAAGAAGGCAGATAAGAAGAAGAAAATCAACGCATTTGAGATGTGGGGCTGGAGAAGAGGGCTGAGAGTACCATGGATGGACAGCCAAGAGGACAAACAAAACGCAGGCATCTTCCCAACAAGTGTACTCTGCATTTCGGCCGGCCAATAAAGGTAAAGATTTTTGTTTGAATTCACTGTTAATCAGTATGTTTGGTTTAATCTTATTTTGTATCCTGCCTTTCCTTCAATAAACTCAAGTTGGTAGTGGTTTTCTCATCAACGTATCTTCACAATTTCAACTGCATCTGCATTGCTGAAGTAATCCAGTTTGAAACCACTTTAACTGCCCGGGCTCAATGCTGGGGAATTCTGGGATTTGTAGTTTTGTGAGACATTTTAGCCTTCTTTGTCAGACACATTGCCACAAAAAACAACAACTCTCAGGATTCCACGACAGTTAAAGCGGTGTGAGACCTGGATTACTTCTGCAGTGCGGATGCAGCCTTAGTCTCAAAGGTGAGGCAAGATCCCTTTGCTTGCTGGTTTTCCAGGCCAATATGGCCAGAGTGAATGAAACCTTTCACCACAACTGAGCCCAAAAGGTTGGGCAGTCAGGAAAAAATGAGGGACATGGCCAAATAAGTTAAAACAACCTTAGAAATATAGATTCATGCTTTTTAGCTATGCTCAAAATGGAGGACACTTTTGGGATTCCTCCTGGATAGAAAATAAAGGCTAAAAACCTGACAGGAATATAAATGTATGATTTTAGTCCTACTCAAAATGGAGGACTAAAAGCAAAAAACACTAATATAGATATCAATGCTTTTTCTTCATGCTCAAAATGGAGGTGTGTGGGAATCCCCCCGGAAAATAGGGCTTGGGATGGGGGAGGTGTCCTGGAAAAGCAGGGCCTGGAGGGCGCGGCTGGGCCTTTGAATTCTAATAAACACCTAAGAACTGTTTGAGGATTCACATTTTAATATACAAACGGGGCATTAAATACAGAAGCTGCCTCAAGAGCCACCGCAGCCCTTGAGTAGCGGCAGCATCTGAGGAGTTAGTTATTCCTCCTCAGAGTCAGAGTTCTAGCAGGACGGAGTGCTCCAATAAAGCTGAGAAGGGGGGGGGGGAGAAGAGGGGAAAAAGGATCCTTATCGGCCCCCCTCCAGAGGGGCCCTGTTGGCCTCTTCCAACGTGGAATCCTTCTTCAAGTCCAGCGTGGAGAAGGAACGTCTACTTTCGGACTCGTGTG
Organism: Sceloporus undulatus; assembly: GCF_019175285.1. NCBI lineage: Eukaryota > Metazoa > Chordata > Lepidosauria > Squamata > Phrynosomatidae > Sceloporus > Sceloporus undulatus. The sequence continues at coordinate 1,269,937 of NW_024802938.1, forward strand.
CGCATGCGCTGGCTCCTTCACATCCTCCCCATTCTACAGTACTTTGTACGTACTTGGAATGTCTACGTTCCGAGTCGCGTGCGCATGCGCGGACTCCCATCTCCCCCCCCCTCCTCTGGACTTGGAATGTCTACGTTCGGAGTCGCGCGTCCTCCTCCCTCCTAGAACCAAGCTCACCCTCCAACCAGCGGGGCGTGACCGCGTAACCCCTGCGAATCGGCTCGGGAGACCCACACCGCCTGGCGAGCATGCGTATACCGCGGCTCCTTGTCCAATTCCTCTCCGCCCCTCCCTTCCCGAGGCGAAGAGGGAGCGCGCATGCGCACGCGAGGCGCCTCGTCCCACTCCCTTCCTGCCGCCCCTCCCTTCCCTCCCGAGGCCTAGAGGGAGCGCGCCCCCGTGCGTGAGCGTCCGTGCGTGCGCGCCCGCGAGAGCGAGCTGGGGGTTGGTGGGTGCCACAAGAAGAGCGGCGTGAGCGCTCGAGCGGCCGCCATTTTACGCAGGCTCCTCCACATTCTCGGGACACACGCTGAGGGAGCGAGGAACAGGGGGCAGCTCCTCAGCCGCGCCCGCCGCCCGCCCTCTCTCTCGCCGGAGCCCCTCTCGCATCAGCCACTCGCCCCGCACAGGTCAGTGGGGCCGGGGAAGAAGGGAGGGAGGGAGGGAGGGGGAGCCCATTTTCTTCGTTCCCTTCAGAAATGTATCACAAAGCGGTCTCTTGAGGAGAGCGGTCCAGGCAGAAGAAGAGCTGTTTCAAGGGAGGAGGAGGAGGAGGAGGGAAGGAGGGGAGCAGTGAGTGGCAGCCATGGAATTAAAACAAAATGGAGCGTGGGTAAACAAAAGAGGATGGCAGTCCTGATCGTGGCCACCCTCTTCAAAGGGCCTCGCCTTGCGGAGGACGGTGGGCTCGGGCCCCTTCCTGCCCCACACGCGCCAGGCCCCGCCAGAGGCATGACACGCGCGGGGAAGGAAGGAGGGAAGGCAGGCAGGCAGGCGGGGGCGGAGGGGAGCGAGGAGACCCTCCTCTGCGCCTCCCTCCTCCGGCGGCGGCGAAGGGGCTCCTCCAGCTGCCTCATTGTCCAAACGGCAGCGCCATTCATTGGCCACGAGGCGCCTCCGGGGGGGAGGGAGGGAGGGAGGGGAAGGGAAGCAGGGAGGAGGGAGGAAGGAAGGAAGGGGAAGAAAGGGGAAGGGGTCTTTGGGGCGCCGCATGCTTCCGAGTCTGGTAAGGGTCCACTTTGGAAGGAGAGGGGGAGGAGGAGGAGGAGGGGAATGGCGGGCGTGTGCTGCTGCTGCTGCTGCTGCCGGTGCTGCTAGGCCAGTCTTTGGGAAGCGGGTCCGTGCCAGCCTCGTTCTCTTGCCGGCGGGGAGGCCGAGGAGAGAGAGAGAGAGAGAGAGAGAGCGGTGCCTGGCGCTCATTTTAGCCTTATGTCTGGATGGATATTCATTGGTCCCCTTCCCCCTGTTTTCCTCCTCTCTTGCTGCTGCTGCCGCCGCCGCCTTTCCCCGCGTGGCGAAAGAGGGCCCGGGGTGTTGCAATGCCTCTCCCAGAGAAAAAAGAGCCAAGGCGAGGGCGGAGGGAGGGAGGGAGGGAGGGAGGTCTGTCGCTGGAGGAAGTTGTAAGGCATCTGGAGGCGCCGAGCACGTGTTTTTCGTCGGGCTTTGATGGCGGAGGCGGCGGTGCGGACTGGGAAGCGCTTTGTTCCTTCGGCTTGGTTTGCTTGTTCTCCAGGCCTGCCTCCAGACTGCAGAAATAAACCCGGCCTGGCTCTTTCCTATGGCATCCTGGGAGTTGGAGTTTGTTCTGGAGCTCCCAGAGTTCCATAGCCTTGAGCCGAGACACATTGGTTATTTCTCCAGTGTGGCATGCAGGCCAAGGCAGCCTTGGATGGCTCCGGTTGTGTCTGCATGGCCTTTTCTCTCCTGCCCTCCCTCCCTCCCGCCTTTCCCTCCGCTCCTTGTGCCATTTCTTAAAGACTTTCCCAGGGCTGCTTTGCTTCAGGGCGTGTCAGGACGGTAGGGAGGTGAGTCAGAGAGGCTTGACTGGGACGCCGCCAGGCGCAAGTAGTGTAGGCCTCCTAACTGCCCCTGCTAAGTAAGGTCTTGGTCTGTGCCTTTGGCTGCTCGGTGCTTCTGCTTGCAGAAAGAAAAAGGCCCCCTTCTGGCCTCAAAGAGCCATAGGGAAAAGCCAGTTAAAACTCTGCATGTATCCACAACTCCCCCAATCGTCTGGCTTTAAGGTTTGTAGCTTAATTATGCCTATTGCGTTTGAACAGATATCTGGAAACATGGCTTCTGAACATGTTAATGGGAATGGTACTGAAGAGCCCATGGATACCTCTGCTGCAGTTACCCATTCTGAGCATTTCCAGACATTGCTTGATGCTGGTTTACCACAGAAAGTTGCTGAAAAACTAGATGAAATTTACGTTGCAGGTAAGAAGTAAAACTTGCAAAGGCACTATTTTCTATTGGACTTTTCCTTGCTTTGGGCTAAAATAGCAACTTTTTGTGGTTTCCAAAAAAAAGTATGGGGACTGCAGTTTCCTTAGCTTTTGGATGACCAACAGTTAACACCTAACGTTAATTACATTAGTTGAGAGCAGCCTCTGACACTGAGCAAAGGGGTGGCGGTGAACTTTGGTAGTTTATTAATAGTTGTAAGTGGACTATAGTTGTGCGCATACTTGGAGCAGTGTGTAGCCTAGCAAGTGAAAGCGTAATTGGTGCTTCTCTGAGTTTAATGGTTGGTCCAGTGGGTGCAAAGGCTATGGAGTATTCAGTCAGGTTCTGGAGAGGTGTTTTGGAGAGCAGTAGAATTGTTGAGTGCTTCTGCCTATTTAAAACATTTCATCAAAGACACAGTTCAGTTCAACTATCTATGGACACCTTGACTTTTGCAAAGAATTTGGTAAAATGCAGTATGATTATGTGTAAATATACTGTATTTGAACATGAAGGTACTTTGCTGAGTGATGTAATTATATATTTTTAAAGATTAATGGTCTTAGCTTAATTGATACATTAACCAATGTATCTACTTCGAAAATTCAGTAAAATTGTTGATTCAAAATTGCTAGACTCTTTAATATTTCTTTTTCTAGGGCTAGTTGCTCACAGTGATTTAGATGAAAGAGCTATTGAAGCTTTAAAGGAATTTAATGAAGAAGGTGCATTGGCAGTACTTCAGCAATTTAAAGACAGTGATCTCTCTCATGTTCAGGTAATGTACTACATTAATATTTTCTTATTCATTGTTAGTGCAAAAGTTTGTGATAGTACATGTGTACAAGTGACTCTATTTAGAATGATCTAATATACAAATCAGCCATGATTAAATCTACCCATATCGTTTTAGAACAAAAGTGCCTTTTTATGTGGTGTCATGAAGACATATAGGCAGCGAGAAAAACAAGGGACCAAAGTGGCAGACTCCAGCAAAGGACCAGATGAGGCGAAAATCAAGGTATGTTTTTAAATAGGAACTCTACTCTAAATATTTCTTACTATTTGTACACTTGCACTGTGTATGCAAGAGTAGTTAGTGCTGAGGTATCTACAGCCTTTATGGCACATATCAGTTCAGTCATGGCATGCTGAATGTCTATGATATAAGTTCTTTTTTTCCTATTTAAGTATGTGTCACACTTCACTGCATAGTACTTCTTTCTGAAATGAGTCCTGTGTGCATCTGATAGAGCAATATGTTAAGCAGAGTGCCACTTCCATTGTGCTTCTGAAACCTAAATTAGTTGATGATCCTGGCATTATACCACACATTTTAATGGCATAATAGTCATGGCACTCACTCTAAACACTTAGTGCTAACACCATTTTTTGAAAAGTTCATTTTTGCCTCTTCTCATGGATGTTGTTTGATATTGGTTCAGACACAAATGACTCATGAACTCTTATTATTCCAACAGCACTGTAACCTGATCTCTGATTGTGTAAGCCAGTAGTTGTAAATAATTCGGGTGCAGCATGGTCTGATACTGTAAGGTCTTCAGTGCTTAGTTGTGATTAATCAGTTAGAGCAGCTGTGTATCTGCATTTGTGATCTGTATGCAAGACAGAAATCACAAATATTTTAGTTTGTTCTGACAGGAAAAATGACAAGCTTTGAGGGTAACGTTTAGAGTGAAAAGACTTAAAGTATGTTCAGAGAGAATAGAAAGGTGATAATGGCCCGTTACAGACGGGCCATATAGTACGTGCGGAGCGCGTACTAGGGTTAGGAAGGGGCGGTGCTTCTGCACCCCCCTAACCCTAGTGCGTGCTCTGCGTGCACAAAATGGTGACGGCTATTCCACACGGCCGCCGCCATGACGATGTCACGACCGCGCCGCCTCTATACGGGGCGGCGCAGACGTGACGTCGTCACTCCGCGCCAGGGCGCTTAGTGTGCCCTTAGCACGGAGCAGGAAGGAGCTCCGTTTCGGAGCTCCTTCCTGGTTTGTGCCTCTGGGCGCAGCCTTCACACACATCTGGCCTTCTCCATGCCTCCACCAGTGCGGAAGGGCCGGATACCGGTGTTGGAGGCCAAGAGGGCCCCAGCACCGACACCCGCCCCTTCCGCGGCAGCGAGGAGGCCGGATGACGGAGCCAGAGGCCTTGAAGGCCTCTGGTGCTGCTGCCCTCCGTTTCTCCTCTTCAAATAAAAGGCACGGAGGTGGCAAAGAGGAGACACGGAAGGCAGCAGCGCCAGAGGCCTTCAAGGTCTCCGGCACCGTCACCTGGCCTCCTCGCTGCCGTGGAAGGGGCGGGTGTTGGTGCTGGGGTCCTCTTGGCCTCCAACACTGGTATCCGGCCCTTCCGCAGCAGCAGAGGCATGGAGAAGGCCGAATGCTGGCGCTGGAGGCCTTGAAGGCCTCTGGCACAGTAGCTCTGCCTCCTGCTGTGGGAAAGGCCTGGTGGCGGTGCGGTTGGGGGCCAAGAGGCCTCCAGCACCGTCATCGTGCCCTTTTACGGCAGCGACAAGAAAGCCAAGACTTTGTCTCTGCCGCCGCTGCCGCCACCTGGCTTGCCCTGCAGCAGCGGCGGCGGAGGCCAAGCAGCTGCGCTAAGACTTTAAAGGTAAGTAAGGGGAAGGAAAGGGAGGGAGGGGAGGTGGGGGGCAGGAACTTTTCTCCCAATGGCAGCGCGTGTGCATGCGCGCCTCCATTAGGACAAATGGGACTTGAGCATACGCAGATTTTGGTATCCGCGGGGGGGGGGGTCCGGGACGGATCCCCCGTGTATACCAAGGGCCCACTGTACCATACTGAAATCTGTTTATTCAGATTGAGATTGGTACAAATGCATGGAAGGATTGGTAGACAGTTGGCTTATCTTGAGCCATATTCAAAATAGTTACTCCAGAATGAGGAATATATGTACATCTCCAAGAGCTTATAGAACTTCCAGAAAGTCATATTCTTCCCTTCCTTTGGCAGCCCTCTACACATCTGGAGGGCTTTTCTAGTCCTTCAGAGTTGATGTTGGGATGTCTAAAGGCTGCATGGGAGGGCAAGGTCACCTGCTCATTTACTGTTACATCCTGCTAATCCTAACAGTAGAGGTCTGTTGGGATTTTGGGATCTTGCAAGATTTTGGGATCTTGCTCATATTCTTAGAATTAAGGAACAGGTTTGTCTTGCATCAAATGCTTAGCCTAAGGATGTTTCAGAATTAAGGTGCAGTGACACAAAATCCTCTAACTTAATTTAGAAAGGCTGTTCTTACTGTTGTTAAACCATTGAGACTCGGACATACTTGGTGATTGGTCTCTTTCTAGTCTACCTTCTTATCACTTCTCTAAATTGGTCCCTCCACCAATAGACTGCCCCTCCCCCATTTTAGGGGCAAGAGTATTCCAAATATAAATGGGATCTAAGATGCATAGGGACAAGCTGGGATTATTGAATGTTACATGGATGGATATTTTAGGAGGGGGTAGATCTACCAAGGTACAGTGCTCCCTCGGGTTACGAAATTAATTCGTTCCGCGGCCGCTTTCGTAACCCGAAAAGCCTTCGCAAGCCGAAAACCCATAGGCACTAATGGGGAAAAGCCGCGTTTCGTGCGAAAAAGCGCCGAAAAGCACCAAAAAATTTTTTCGTAACCCAAAAAAACATTCGTAACCCGGAACAATTATTTCCTATGGGATTTTTTCGTATCCCGGAAATTTCGTAACCTGGGTATTTCGTATCCCGGGGTACCACTGTATAGCATACTGAACTGGCAGCTACATAACCAACAGAAGCACAAGGTCAGAAAAAAGAAAAACAGTTCTGCGACTTTCATTCAGTGTTCAGGATTGAAGTGTAAAATGTTTCTATTGGAATAGTTGTGCACAAATATTGGCTTAGTGGAAAAAAGCACACTCACTAGAAAGCAATGTATTGTATATACTTGACTATAAGTCGACCTCATGTATAAGTCGAGGGCAGATTTTGGGGCCAAAATTACATATTTTGATATGACCCATGGGTCAGTCGAGGGTAAAACCTAGAGGCACGTAACAAAAGATCTAAAGGATGAAGCAAAGGAAAGCAATGCCAAAGAACTTACAAAATTCCAGCAGACATAATTGTTCGTGCTCACACTAAAAGTTGGATGGATGACAGAATAGAAGGGAATCAGTGTTTCCAGGACAGATTATGCTCTTGCTTTTCATCAGGGGATTGTTCCCTTTTTTATAAGGGTTAAAGTAGAGGGTTTACATTGATCCGTGGATAAATTGATCCAGGTTTTTGAGTCAATTTTTTGACTAAAATTTCTAGGCTTATACATGAGTATATACAGTAGTTGGGAAGGTATAGTCAAAACATGAATAAATACAAGCTTTTATAAAATACAGGAGACTACAAAAGTAGTATCTTTGCAATCATGTATTTCCTTTTTCATTTTGGGTGGTGTGATTAGTGTTGGATAAATTGTAGATAGTTATATTAATTGAAAATTTTACATTTGAAGGCACTTTTGGAGAGAACGGGATACACGCTTGATGTAACGACTGGACAAAGGAAGTATGGCGGTCCTCCCCCTGAGTGTGTCTATTCAGGACAACAACCTTCTGTTGGCACTGAGGTAAGCAAAACAATATTTTGGGATGGTCAGCACTGTATTTGCATGCTTCCCTAGGAGTGATATGTTAAAAAGAAATATTTTTATTACAGATATTTGTGGGTAAGATTCCAAGGGATTTATTTGAGGATGAGCTTGTTCCATTATTTGAGAAAGCTGGGCCCATTTGGGACCTGCGTTTAATGATGGACCCACTGACAGGCCTAAACAGAGGATATGCTTTTGTCACCTTCTGCAACAAAGAGGCTGCTCAGGAAGCTGTTAAGTTGGTAAGTTTGTCTTCATTGTGTTCTTCTGGCACCATCACAAGCAGCTGCTCTTACCTCACAGTCACTGAGAAATGTCCTCATCAGCTTGTGTATTAATGTGTAGATTTGATTTGTGTAGATATAGTGACTTTGAGAACTTGTACACTTACTGAAAGGGCACATTAAATCTTAAGAGTCATATTATCCCTTATTTCACTTGATGACTATATGCAGCTTTTCAGCCTTCTCTTTGGAACAGTATTCCAAAGCAAACAGACAAGTATACTTGTCCTGGTAAACCAGAATTGCTGAGAATTCTGGTTTCATATGACCAAACCAGCATGTTGGTGCACAATGCTGTTTTGTCCCCATTTAGCTTCTCCTGTCCAGTAGAAGTAGCTAAACAAGCTGCAGAGCATCTCTATTTGTGATTTTTAAATAATTGTGTTTGCTTTATTAACGTGTCAAGAGTTGTCACAAAAAGACTAGAATATTCTGCTTTACTGTGATTTGTGAACAACCAGGAATCACACTGAAGAAGCAAATACTTACTAAGTCCTTTCATTCAGTTGACTTAGAGTGCAGTCTTACATATGTCACCTCAAAACTGTTGTATGGTACTCATTTCCTAAGAGGAATTGTGAGGTAAAGTGGGGAAAATACTGATGTACTAAGTCATACATATTGACTAATTCTGCTGAGAGGAAGTTAGCACAATAATCACAGACCATCAATTTTCCAGCAGGAAAGAGAATGATGGGTAGCAGGTTCTAACTTGTTTTATTCTTGCTTAGTCTTAACATATCACAATTTCTGCTTTTGTACTGCCAATCTACATTGCTATAGTAATTATAGGAACATACATAATGTTACATGTAGTGGATATGCGGCCCTCAGGATATCGTTGGAGATCAACTCGCATGCTTTCACTGTCTAATGGGAGTTGTGCTGCAACATCTGGAGGGCCATGTGTTTCCTATTCCAATTTGAGTGAACGTTGAATTTTGTGATGTTACTGCTTGCAATTGATGGAATTATTAAGGTGCTGTTTTAAAGAATTGTGTCAAATCTGAATAATCCTATTTGTAGGGGCTTCTTCCTTGCCGTTTTATAAAGTAATTCTTAGTGAAGCAGTGGATGATTCCAAGCCCTGTCATGTTGTGCTGGCCAGCACACGTTGGGGTGGCTTGTTTACCTCTCCCATCTTTGGTTTTTTTTATAGTTAAAGTGACTATAGTTCAGGTAACTATGGCGCAGTACAGACCGCCAAAAAACGGTGGCTTGCCGGCACCTGTTCTTCTTCCAGAAAGAAGCCGCAGCCATCAAACTGTGCGGCTTCCCTGCGGAGGAAAAAGAACCCAAGAAAAGCTGGTTCTTTTAAAGCCGCAGAGGCGGCGTAACAAGTGTGCTATTGGCACACTCATTACGTAAGCACTGCATGGCAACAGTGTACACAGGGCACTGCCATTGTTATGCCATCTGTACATAATACTAGGGTTAGTGACCGTGCAGTTGCTGCACGGTCCCTAACTCTAGTATCGGCCCTGGTACGCCGCTTATTGGAGTTATGTACCGGGCCTATAGTTCATTACTATAATTAAATTTATAGATGATATACAATTAAATTCATTTAAAGTATACCAAAGTTGTAAATAAACTAATAAGTTATTTGCCCACAAGCTCTTATTAGCCTTTCTATAATCATCTCTCTAGGCCTTTTAAAAAGTGAGTGGTAGTGTATGTTCTGAAGAGGAACAGATTCACTTATCAGTATTTTATAAAAATTTGTCTTGCCTGCTTGCTTAGAGCAGATTATTATTGTAGCTGGACAAGCTAGTGGCTATTGCCAAGATGGGATGTAATGCACTTACATTGGTTTTTAGGCCAAGTGTTTTAATATCATGATTAATAAACATTCAGTGTGAAGTTCAGAATTCTGTATTAATCAAAACATATGACACAAAATGACTTAATTTTATCTTAAAACTAGCCCCATTGACCCAATTTTGCTTAAAATAAATATGGCCAGAGACTCTGGCTTGAGTATAATTAAGTCTAGGTTCAGCTCTTGGCTTTTAAAAATACACATTGTATAAGGCAGTTAATAGTTTACTGTATACTCAACTATAAGTCGATCTCATGTACTGTATAAGTTGAAGGCAGGTTTTGGGGCCAGATTTATGGATTTTGATATGACCCACGGGTAAGTCGAGGGTAAAACTTAGGGACATGTAACAAATGATCTAAAGGATGAAGCAAATTAAAACAATGCCAAGGAAATTACAAAATTCCAGCAGGCATAACTATTTGTGCTCACACTAAAGGCTGGATGGATGAGAGGGTAGAGGGGGGGCCAGTGCTTCCAGGATGGATTATACTCTTGCCTTTCACTAGAGGATGGTTTCTATCTATCTATTAATCTATCTTCATGGGTCAGGATAAGTACTGTACTTTAATTTACATACACAGACACACTCATATGTATGAATTAAAGTACAGTACTTACATTGACCCATGGATAAGATGATTCCGTTTTTTGCGATCAATTACTGACAAAAAATTTCTAGACTTATATGAGTACAGTGGTACCCCGGGATACGAATGCGCCGCCTTACGAAATTTCCGGGTTATGAAAAAAATCCAATTAAAAAAACTGTTCCGGGTTACGAAGGTTTTTTCGGGTTACGAAAAAATTTTTGGTGCTTTTCGGCGCTATTTCACACGAAATCGCGGCTTTTCCCCATTAGCGCTAATGGGTTTTTCGGCTTGCGAAGTATTCCGGGTTACGAAAGCGGCGGCGGAACGAATTAATTTCGTAACCCGGGGTACCACTGTATATACAGTATTTTCCCACAAAGTGAGTCCATCTGTTAAATTGATTTTTAAAGAAATCTACTTTGTGATGTACAGTGGAACCTTATTATACGCGGGGGATCCGTTCCAGATCCCTCCGCGTATAAAAAAATCCCCCTATGCTCGAGCCCCATTGTTTCCAATTGAATGGGATGTTCCGCCCCGCGCGCACCGGCGGCTTTGAGCGCCTATGCTCAAAGCCGCCTATAAAAAGACCGCATATGCGGAGGCGCCACTGTACTACACTATGATCTAGATGGAAGGGAATACTTCTGTAGTTCAAACTGCTGTTTTTGCTTTTATAGCTAAATATCATCTTGCTTCCTGAAAAGTAGGAGGAAGGGTAAAGCAATTTTGCTGCTGTTTTTCCCCCCTGTTCCATGAGCTTAGTTTGGTGTTTGCTTCAGAGCAGCCTGTAGAATTATTCACAAGCACTTTTGTTATGTTTTGGTCCCAGTATGAAAAGTTGGTCCCTGAATTGGTTCTAGGAACATTCACTTGATTCTCTGCATTGCTACGTTAGAACAGTCACAGTGGTTCATCACTTCTTATAAATCAAGGTGGACTGATTTCTGCTGTGTGTGTGTGTTTTTTTACAATAACCGCAAAGTCCACTAACCAGAGCCAAATGCAAGACATACAAGAGCCAAGTGCAAAATGAAATAATTCTGAGCCCACAAAATTGTTTTGATTACCTGAATAAAATGCGTGCACAAATCCATCTCTTGCTTACTTAATTTCAGCAATATAATTTAGTTCAGTGGAGAACATTAATTTTATTGCTACTACAATTAAAGATTGGGAGTCAGAAATCTTTGCCAGTGTTTCGCAAAACATTTTGAGATCTACCAATAGATATTATTCTGCCTCCTGCCCATTCCAGTTATAAGCTATTATCAGTTATGTACTGCAAACAGATGTATTACACTTTCAAGAATCTGTTGGAATTCTCTCATGAGGAATGTGTGGCGTTTTTGCTTAGTGTGTAAGATGGGTACTGTAGAGACTGAAGCTAGTTGTATGTATGTATGTTTATTTACGGTCTTTGACCAAAATATCTCAATGTTCTAAAAACACTATCAATAAAAGCACTCTTACAGAGAACTAATAAAAACAAAATAAAACCCAAATGCATATAGTTAGTTGTATGCTGAAGCAAATAGAGGTGTTATCTGCTTAATATTAATAGAGTAAAAACAAAACTGGTAATCTTTTTCTCTGTCCAAATTGTATTTTATTTAAAAAAGAACATAGAAGAAGATAAGTATTTTAGTCTGTCATGTAAAAAACATTTCTTGCGGCACTTCAGAAACAGTTTCTTAAATGATAAAATAGTTTTACATTTTTTCAATATTCTTGATATATTCAGTTTGTTTTAAACTCTAAGCAATGGTCATCTGTATTGTGGCCATAGTAGTTGAGACCACATTGGCATGTGGGGAGAATAACTGCATGTATTTAGTGAGCTAAACTACATAATATGAGGGAAGCACTCTGGCACCTCCCCATATGAACAAACATAACATGCATTGATATTTCTTCAGTGAATCAAAAATCTTAAACTTAGTAAGTGAAATGGGTTAAAGGATAAACAATTTGTGATAACCTGTCCTTGTATTAACTTTTTTTTCCTAGTATAACAATCATGAAATTCGTTCTGGAAAACACATTGGTGTATGTATCTCTGTTGCCAATAATAGGCTCTTTGTTGGCTCTATTCCTAAGAGTAAAACCAAGGAACAGATAGTTGACGAGTTTAGCAAAGTAACAGGTAAGCTACTAGGTATCTTGTGTTTGTGAATTTTAAAAAGGAAATCATCCTTGTTCAAGTGATCAGTGATGAATTTTTTCACCATCTTTCGGCTGATGTTGAATGATGATGATTTTGTAAACTGAGATCCTAAGGAATATTTTGTAGGATAAAAGAACTGAATTGATACTTAGTGCTGTTGCCTCTGTTTACCATGCTGGAGTATCATTGAGTGGGCTTGCTAGCTTTACTTCATTATTTGTCTTGTTTTTCTGTAAGAGTGAGGGACCATATTTCCATAGAAGGGGACATTCTGCTGTTTTGCTAAATTATGTTCATTAATTAGAATATTCATAAACATTCAGTCACATTGTTAGAACCTGTCTTCATTGCTATATTAGTTTAGGACAGCATATTATAGAAATACTGTAAATGAATCAACTGACTGAAATGCTTGACTGGTCATGTATCTGGCCCCATGCACTGTGCACATGAGCTGTAGCTTTTTTCTTTGCAATTAGGGATTGCTTTCCAGTCTTAGAAAATATCTTAGATTGGGAGTGTATGAAGTCTCATTAAAGCTTAGTTAATTTTAATAAAGATTATTATTGGTATATCTGATAGGTTAATTAAACTTATCCAACTGGCTTCAATTTCAGAGGGCCTCACAGATGTAATACTGTATCACCAACCTGATGACAAAAAAAAGAACAGAGGCTTTTGTTTCCTTGAATATGAAGATCACAAAACAGCAGCACAAGCCAGGCGTAGGTTAATGAGTGGAAAAGTGAAGGTCTGGGGTAATGTTGTTACAGTTGAATGGGCTGATCCTATAGAAGATCCAGATCCTGAGGTCATGGCAAAGGTAAAAGATTATATATACGTGTATCAAATAGTTGTTTGTTTGTTTTTTTTTTACAAAAATCCAATCCTCCCCCCCAGCCCCCTTGAATTTGCTGGTATGTCTGCTAGCTTTCAAAGTTACCTCAGATGCCAACAAGGTGAAAGGCAAAGTCAGTTTGTTTTGTAAGACACAGTACAACATACATCAAGTGTTTTAGATGGAATTACCTTTTAAAATGCTTTTGCTATAATTTGAAAGTCGTGTTCAATGTTCACAGCAATAATTTTTGCAGTAGTTTGCTCAGCTCTTTAACCTAATTATGTAGAGGTGATGAAGCATATTCACATGTAGGGTTTGGCTCAGATTTTTGGCAGCTAAAGGCTTTGATTCATTGGAGGCATTTTAGTGAAGGGGAAGGCAATACTTCGTCTAATACATTCTTTTGCAGCCATCAGCATTTTATTCCACATGGTTCCTGAGGGTTCTCCAATCACCTAGGGCAGATTTTCTGAGGGTGTACAGGGAAGGGGGGGGGGTTAGAGGAAATTGGCAGAGTTGCCTTCTTCCTTCATCCTCTCTGTGGTGGAACAGAAATCTAAATTCAAGTTACAACTAATAAAGCCAACAAAATTTACAAATAATAGGACTGAAAATTGATTTTCTCTGCTTGTAATACACATTTTTATCAATTATGAATTGGGAAAAATTACCCTCTAGCCTATCTAGAAGTCAAGCAGACAGGCAGGAAAGAGCAGCCCGAAACTGCTTCCTCTGAGAGAAGGCCAAGACTCTGCTGACCGCACCACCTGCTCCCAAGGCAGCCCGCATGTGGATGCCATAACTACATGACACTGGTGCTGCTGGGTATTTTTTTTTATTCCCCCCACTCATTCATACTGTTGCAGAAACATACCGCTGGCAACTGCCTGCTGCCTAGATGCCACCCCACTGGATGGCCACTCCCTTTGTGCACACAGTCGCACCTGCGACCCTTCACTGGAACAGGGCATCGGAGCAGAGTTGTGTCCAGTAAAACACTGGCAATGCACAATCATGCCCCTCCCTACATGGCCCTTTCACTCCATTCCCCGTTCTGACTGTATGTTGTACCTATAGCCACTGGAGGTGTCACACTTGCCCTTTTTTGCATTGTTGCGCTGACTGCTGTCTCTGTTCTTTTTAAACGTGCACCTGTACTGGTGCATTTATATGCCATATGTTAGAGTTGGGATAGAGCGCTCCTTTCCAACCAGTCTGATCTCTGGGCATTTATATGCAGGGCCGAAGTTGTGCACTTTCCCATCTAGAGCGGTTTATTTCCTCTTTTCAGTCTGGCATTTCCTCCTGTTAATGTGACCATGACGCAGTTTCTGGGCGCTTTGAGGGTTTGCTTCATCTAAATGCCATGTCCCCAAAGTGGCATGACACCATTTCTTTTCACCCATCTGTTTGAGGCCTTAGCTTAATTAAGAAGACAAGCTGATATTTGTCTTGTGCCTGTTTGGTCTGCATTCATCAGTCTGGTCTTGCAAGGTTTGTTAGACATAGTTAATGAATGTTCAGAATTTCATGATTTTGAGCCTTTCTGTCAATGAGAATCTTTCTTGGCATTTAATTTTAGGACACTCATAATATCTCTGTTAGTAGGTGATGCTTTCAAGTCTTAACTCCTACAGTTCCTGTCTATTAAGAATTGTTGGTGTGAGGCTCCACTTCCAGCAGTGCATGTGATACATTCTTCCAGGTGGAAAAGATATTTGCTCTGTGGGAGCAGACTTCATATCAAAACTACAAATGTTAGATATAAACAGCACCACAAGAATAAGCATAGTACTTTCTAGAAAGAAAGTGATTTTTGAAATGAGCAGAGGAATCCAGAAGAGTTTGTGTATCTATAGTTCAAACATTCTGAAACAATAAACAAATGGATCCTACAACATAGTCTACATTTTGTAATTTTACATATCAGTAACTGCATTGTAGAAATGCAGTGGTTGTGAAGGTGTACTTCACATTGTAATTGGCAAGAGCGCTCTAATGAATATGAGTCACTGCTGTTGTGCTCTAGCATTTCCTAGTTAGTAATCAGATGCACACTGGGGAGTGCCCTTATGAACATCATTGGGTATCAAGCCATAGCACATCATTTCACCATTGTTCAACACATGTCTGTATGTTGTAACATCGCAACAGCCTTAGGTCAATGTAGATACTGCAAAGCTACTCAGTTCAATTTTGTGCATATATAAGCCCATTTACAAAGATGTAACTCCCAAGCACAAAGCCAGCCAATTTCAATAGAAACTGTCATCTGAAATCTTTAACTGGGATTTTAGATTTTAAGAGATTGCTTGAAGCTAAATTTAGAAGTTATTGTGATAGATGTTGTTGTGATATTGTGATCAATTCTTGGTAAGTACATTATTATGAAAAACAACATAAATTTTATTCTAAATCAAAGTAATACTTTGTTTTAGGTGAAAGTGTTATTTGTGCGGAACCTTGCAAATTCAGTCACAGAAGAAATACTAGAAAAGGCTTTTAGTCAGTTTGGAAAACTGGAAAGAGTAAAGAAGTTGAAAGATTATGCTTTTATTCATTTTGATGAACGTGATGGTGCTGTAAAGGTAGGTTTTGAATGACAATAAAGTTACTGATGAATGATCAAATTCTTTAAAAACCCTTCATGATCTTAGCTAAAATATCTAATTTTTAACAGTTTTATCTTATATATATTTTAACAAATATTTGGTTCTGCTCTGTTATCTGTGAGGTGCTCTTGAACATTATTTAAAAACTGAAAATACACTTTTAGCAGAAAATAGTAGATTCTCGCTCAGTGGTTCCCAACCATTGTTTTGGATTTTTGCTCTTTGGAGCCCCAGCCAACTTGGCCAACAGTCATGAATTATGGGAACTGAAGTCCAAATCATCTGGAGGACCAAAAGTTGAGAATTACTGCTCTAGGTTATGAAATTAGGCAGTATTTTGTCATTAATTTTAAATGTATTTATATTACAAGGCTTTGTCTTGTACTTCTGTGCAGCATTCTTGTTAAATATAATATGTTGGATACACAATTGGTAATAATTAAAATAGATCTACTGAAATTGTTGAGACGTAGTTATAATGAAAATTTAAGTTTTACTTATTTCATTCTATGTACAAAAATATTTGCTTTCTTGCTTAAAGCTCTGTTTGTGATTTGGATTCCTGGTTGCAGATAACATTTTGAAAAACTAGGGCCTGAGCAGACAAGCAGGATAGCATGGGCCAAGCAAGGTTTCCTGCCCCTGCTTTGAACCCGGGTCAGTCCATGGGCAGGTGTGGCAAGCCTGTACTTGTTGCTGCTATTGTGCCTTCTCTGAAGGCTCCCTGTTGCAGCCCATAAGGTTGGAAAGAGGGCACCTGGCTTCACCTACGTGGTCAGGCAGCCCCATTCAATGTCAAAGGCCATGACGATGGCGGCAGATAAGGGCACACAGGGCTGTGCAGTGTGCCAGCTGTCACCATGGAGATTTCAAGACACTGGCAAATAGCTGGTCTTTTAGCCCCACACTAAGGGTTCTTTGGGCTGGGATCGGTCTGGGACTGCCAGATTGATGTCTGGATTGGGCAATCCCAGTTTGGGGCTAGATGCAAAACCAGTCTTTTGACCCAAGCATACAGTCCCCTATAAAATGACTAATCAAGAGTTTATAGTGAGGAAAGGAGATAGCAAAATAGTTCAAAATCCTCCTCTCCCAGTAATGGGAAACATCTGGATGGGCTGTGTTCTTAACATATCAAAACCCTTTTAAGAATTCATTTTATATTTCAAATTTTTCTTCACAGGCAATGGAAGGCATGAATGGCAAAGATTTAGAAGGTGAAAATATTGAAATTGTTTTTGCAAAGCCACCAGATCAAAAAAGGAAAGAAAGGAAAGCGCAGAGGCAAGCTGCTAAAAATCAGATGTAAGTGTTGGTGGAATGAGTTTGACACAGACATTCCTATTTCATATTCTGGATTTAAAATATTAATTCCACCCAATTTTAAAGTATTATATAACATTGTGACAATTCCAATAAATAAAATGTGCATTTTGTGCCAAACAACATGTTTTTATGATAGTTAATGCTCAAGGTATCCACTTCTCTTATGATAGATCCTTTTCCAAAAATAAAAGTGCTGCCTATGCATTTGGTCTATTTTTAAAAGAGAATTACTGTGTTACGTGAATGACATGTGCTGGTGGTTAGTAGGTCCATTTCTTGCTTAACCTGGTATTTGTGTTAGTTTAGTAATACATCCCTGGAAGTGATCAAGCAAGTCCTACTTTTTGTCCAGGGTAATTATAAGATCAGGTGAAAAATACCATGGATGTCTAATTTGCCAAAACCATAGCAGTATACAGCTGATAATTTTAAAAGATTTTCCAGATAATGGAAAATTTTAGTTCCTAATATACAAGCATAGTAATTAAGCCTAAAATATGTACCTTCAACCTTGTGATATTGTTACTGTGGTAAATATGTAAAGTGTGAGGGGAGAAGCATGCAATAGAGTTGAGTCTCCTTGGTGCATTTGAGGTTGTTCCCTGTCATATGCAGTCTCCATCCTGCAGAGGCTGGAGAAGGGAAGTTTTCTAATGGCCTAAAAAATTCCACAGCTGCTTAAAATATGACTTCTTTCTGAGTGTCATCTCAGTTTTTTATTTCTATATTTGTATTTCTGGGGGAAAATGCTATAGTTACTAAAACTATAACAAAGTGTGCAGGCTTCCACTGTAAGCCTAAAGACTGTATTCATAATTATCCTGAAGTCTGAGAGTGAGAGAACCTAACAAGCCTGGGGAAAGGGGTATCCTGCATAAATTTCTGAAATTAGGACACCATAATAATTATGCCTGCTTTGCTTTCTTTATGCTAGTTGCACATAGAGCAACAGATTAAATTTGATTACACAGCTACTTAATTGTGATTTGTGCAAGCTTTGACTGGATTCAGGTCCTCTTGGACTCTTGCTTTGCTCTAGCTCTAGTGGGCCCCTGGTTGTGGAAGGTTTCTTTTAAGTAATCAGTCGTTAACCATTCATTGCACTATCTGTTATTTTCTCACTGTTAAAAACCAGTTAGAATGATAATACAAATAATTTAATCTCTGAATGTATCAATTTCTAAATCCCCCTTTCCCATAATATTTAGAGGGGTATGGGACAGTAGATAGATCTTCATTGATAGTTTCAGAGTCTTCACTATAATGTATTTGAGGAAATTTTAAGCGGCATAAATAGATGCTTTTCTAAAGTGGATATATTGTTACATAAAATTCCCTATTTTAGTATGTATTTCCTCAAGAAATGTAGATTTTTCTTAGTAAATATACTGGTTTTTGACAAATATCAGAAATTGTAGTTTGTTGAAAATGGATAAAATATGTATAATTTGGGTTTTTTGTGAAGGCTGCAGAGTACTACTTTTAATCACAGTTTTAAAATTTGCTGTACAATTCAGTTCAAACTTAATTTTACACCATAATGTTTATATTAATCTATGGCTTCATTTGAATGTAATGCTATTCCATAGTTTAGTGTTATAAAAATTAGCTGCAGTGAACCTTATACTCATGTACTGTCATTTCCTATAGTGAAGACATTTCTATCCACTTTTAATTTTTCTTCCGAATTTCACCATAACTGTAGCTTCCCTGATATCTAAACAAAGAACAAATTAGGGTTAACTGATAACTTGTTGAAGCAAGCCATCTTAAGTAGCCTAGAATACTGTAGGGTCAAACCGCATTCACAGAGATTGTGACACAGGCATTTTGACATTTTCCCTGATGACTTTGCTACATGAGCAATGACAGGCTGTCTATAATACACACCTCCTAGCAGAGGCTGGCTGTATCAAGTGTTGCCTGATTATTTTATATTTCATATAGGCGTTAAAACAGTGGTTCTCAAATTTTGGTTCTCCAGATGTTTTTGACTTTATCTCCCAGGTTCCTTCATCATTGGTCATGCTAGCAAAGGCTTCTGGGTGCTGAAGTCCAAAACAGCTGGAGGACCAAAGGTTGAGACCCTCTGTGTTAAAGACATGTATGGCTCTCAATAAAGTCTACTAGCTTATGCACTGCATGTCTTGAAGTACAGTAGTGCAACAGTACTACAGCAAATGGGATTTTAATTTTAGGGAAATTTTACTTTAACTTCTGAATTAATTTTGATGGTATAAATCTATTGAAAGTATTATTTGACATAGGATTAAACATCACGCTTAATTTTTTAACAGGTATGATGACTATTACTACTATGGCCCTCCTCATATGCCCCCACCAACAAGAGGTCGAGGCCGAGGAGGCCGAGGAGGCTATGGATATCCTCCTGACTACTATGGATATGAAGATGATTACTATTACTATGGCTATGACTACCATAACTATCGTGGGGGATATGAAGATCCTTACTATGGTTATGAAGATTTTCAAGTTGGAGCTAGAGGAAGGGGTGGTAGAGGAGCAAGGGGTGCT
>NW_024802938.1:1291711-1367845 GCF_019175285.1 Sceloporus undulatus
TCAGAGCTGGTTAGTCAGGCATTCCAGATAGTGGTTCTTTTCAGAACCTTTTTTAAAGGGTTGGTTAACTACCTCAGTAGCAGAGGATTGAACTATACCCTATCTGTACTGTACATAGAAAATCTTTGTAGATAAAATCAAGGCTTGTTTAATTATGACAGGAGGGCAAAATATATACCAAATGTAACATTCTTAGTTGCCTTTAATTTCAGAGGCTTTGTAAAAGAGTCCCTCTTGTCCATCATAACAGGCCTTGTTTTTGTCGTATTTTGTGGCTGAAAAAGCAGCCTTGCTTCTTCAGATATTGTAGTTATTTGGATGTATAATAGTTTAGCAAGATGTTACTTTTTGTAAGACATCAAATGTTCAAAAAAAGTGCATCAGCAACTTGTACTAAATACTGCAGTGTCCCTTTATAAAAGGTCAGACTAAAACTGACAACTGTACAGTGAAGCCTGACATTTGGATATTTTGAAGTTTTTCATAAATCATAGAAAATAGTATATGGCTGTAGTTTAGCTTTTTAGGTAAAGGTATGTTTTCTCATTAGTGCATTTCTTACCGCTGATTGCTGTAAAAACAAACAGATCAGCTTTCCATTTTCTCTTTATGCAGATCATGATAACCTGTAGAGTAGAATACAATCATTTGTGCTATGTTTTAATTTTCTGAAGCACCTTGATGACAGTGAGTGTTAAGTGGTGAAGCATCCTCTATTGAATGACCCTTCCAAAAAGTTTGCCAAGTCCAGATATGCATAGATAAGATAAAAAACTATGGTTTAATATAGACTTGGCAGAAAGAGCTTCCCTTATGCCCTTCCCCAAAGGGATACTGCAGTTGTTACATACCCGTAGGTAGGCACCACAGTAAGATCTGAAACACCGAATTAAGGTTTTATACACACCAGTTCCCCAGTAAATGAAAAAAAATTAACAAAAAAATAGATGTCATATGTTAAATGCTCATTGCAAACAATCATTTTGCATTCCTGCAAATAAAATTGTTTTATACTGTAAGCTGGAGGCAAGTGTAACTTATTTTTGTAATAAAGTTTTTATTTTTTTTATGTGTCATTAATATAAATGTGTGTTAGTGCAGAATCTTCTGGTTTAAAAACTTGTGCGCACACATTTCAGTTTGTTTACTTGTATTTACATTTTTTTAGAATAGTGGTTTCCAGTAGTCTGTCTCTCACATTAATTGAATTTTTGTTATCCTAATAAACCATTTTAGTATATTGTATGTCAATTACTGGGATAGCTGGGACATAAAGTGTAATTTAAAATTTGTCAAGTATTCATGGGAATATGTAAATGTGCCTTGCTAGTTAAAAGAGAAACTAAGTGGCGGGATGGTTAAAATATTACTGCTTAATGAGATGCCTGTTGCCACAGTTTCATATACTGCCCATGGTAAAGTTCTTCTTTCCATATTTGAATAAGAAACATGAGTGTCGCATTCAGCTTCTGAAATCTTAAACTTGATAGGATGAGGCTTATAGAACGTAGGTTTTCTAAATGTAGCCTTAAATACTACTTTGATTTCATTGTAATCCTTGGTGCTGGCAGACCCAGTACCAGGGAGGTTTAAATGCTCCCTTCAATAAGGCTGTTGTGCCAACTGGCATCTTTACTGTCATAGACTTATGAAGAACACTGTCAAGGTGTTCATGCCAAATTTGACCTGATAACTAATGGAGGCCGAGGAAGAAGGAAAAGCTTTTTGACTTATATCTTCCAAATCTCTCCTATTGCTGGAAAAATAAACTTGTAGGTTTACAAGCATCACTAATTTTGGCCTGAGGAAGAAGAGAAAATAATAGATCAGTCTTTTATTCAGAACTGTATTCAGTTGATGTTGATGCAGTGCAAAATAAAAAATCTGATAACATACTGTACAAGCTGGAATTGAGGTAAAAGATACATCAACTTCAGCCATGAAAAGTAGGTGGGGTGTGAGGATGCATGTCAAAATTTACTGGGAGTAATCTATATAGTTTATGAGCAATGGTGAGTAATAAATACCAGAATCTTGACAGTGTTCTTAAATAATTATGAATTCAAGCCATTATGACTTTTACAATTAAACATTATTTGCACTGTTCTGACATTGGTGCAGTTTTTTAGCAGTATAAAGTAAAACCTAAGTAAAATGCATGTGGAAATTTGTGTTGTGAAATATTGATCTTTTATAAGATAATGCTAACAACTGAACATTTTCAAATTGGATTTGTAAATGAAATGAAAATTTATTGTTAGATAGTGAAAGTTATGGGGCATGGTTGGGTTGGTCATGTTGGGTGTCAGTCTTATACAAATATCTAATGTGAATGATGTTATTGAAACAGGTGTGTATAGTGAATATTATACATGTATAATAAGAGCAAGATGGAATTTTAGTACTGTATTGTATTGCAGAATAATTACTGGCAGCACGCAGATCTGTGCTGGCTTATACCAATGAAGCTTTATCTATTCCAGAATTGAAGGGGGTAGTTTGTTCCAGCCAGTTTTGTAGCTTTTTGACAGCCAAGAGTTTAAACTGTTTTCCTGACTTTGCAGTTTCCAGAGTATACTAGATAGCAGGCTCCTAAAGTAAAACTGATAAATGACAGTAACTCTCTTGCTACCTTTTGTATTCTGTCCTGAGTACAAAAGTTAACAAGATTCTGAAATCTGTCCTATACTACAAACTTTATTTGTTTTATTTTGAAATTAGCAGGTTTTTGTTTCTTCTTCCATTGTGGGAAATAGAGTGGAGGGGTACATACTTCAGACATATTGACATAAGAATTCAAGCTAGCATACTAGATAGAAATGAGACTCTTGAAATGGGGCCATAGTGGGCACAGAGTGCCTTGACTTGCCCTTCAGTGAGATTATATAGCCTCTTTTGCAGTTGATTCAGTAGGGCTCTTACACAGTACACTAACTTGCTTGGAGGATGAAATATTTGCTTGAGAGATACATCAGCATGAATAGCTAGATGGTAAGTCTATGTTACACTAAATCTTGTTAAATGAATTGCTGTAGATGGGTCAGAAATCTATGACAGATCTATGGTGCAAGTCAAACTACATTTTTGTAGACATTTCAGCAGTTGGGATGAAAAACCAAGGTGAGAGCAGAATCACAAAAGGTCTGGAATTTTTTGTAGTGTGAGTACTTCCCTTGGGAATTTTATAGTAAACAAATAATTTTATTAATATATTAAGGCATTTTACCATAATAGTAAGACAATGGAATGGTGGTAATGATGACATAATTACCCTTTTCTGAATCAGTGGCTACATAACCAATGAAATTGTAGGTAAGTAAGTAAACAACTTAGCCCATGTAGTTGTGTATAAGAGTTTTGGACATTGGTATGAAATTCCAGAAATATAAAGGGGTTGGATCCCAAAATTCTAGAAGATAGTGGAGTTGCATCCTCAAATACCAGGTTAGATCCAGAAATACCAATCTGTGAGCGGAAGGAATCCTACTGTCTCAGAGTAAAGCAGTGGAGGGGGCAAGAGACAATTTGTATTAGTTTCCCCTGACAGCCTTCTACACCACTTCCTGAACTATGTATTTAAACCCTGTAAAATTTGAATATAATTATTTAATTCAAATGTAGTTAGATTAGTGCAATTTCCAAATGATCATGATCTATCAGCATATTAATCAGATACTTTTGGCAATATTAAAGTGGTTGGAATATGCTATACTTAAACACTTTATATGCAAGGTGTAGTATACCTATATAAATAGAATGATAAAGAAAGTTTGTCAGTTAAATATTTTGAGTCAAACCAAAACAGTTACAGTTTCATCTTCACAAAAGCTGGCTAATGTGTTTTTCACATTAGGGAATGTTTTATTTCTCCCATGTTGTCATAATATACTTGAGGTACTAAGAAAAAGAGCCTCTTGTAACTAAAAGGTAGGCTGGTATAGGGAGTTGGGTTCCAGCAGATATTGGATCCCATCTCATTAAGGCTTTAAAGGTAAGCACCAGCACTTTAGACTGGGCTCAAAGTATATACAGAGAAGATGGTGATCAGATTGAAAACCACCAGACTTGGATTAATTTACTTGGAGTGAGTTTACTTTAATCTCTGGTGTTTCTTAAACAGATTAAATGAAAATTTGTACTGGCATGAAATCTGGGGGAGGAATGGAAAGAGGGAAAGCACAGAAGACAAGTGTTTCTATGTTTTGACAGTCTTGCTACATATAGTATAAGGAGCAGTAGCTACCCCTCAATAGTTTATTTTAAAATGGGTTTCTGCATTCTATCATAGATGCAATTTGATTGATTTCTGATAGCTACAGTAATTACAAATAATAAATGTAGTCCCCCCCCAGTGGTTTGGGAGTTGTCTTCACTGTTTGAATAGCAGGTTCTTACAGTAAAACCATTGTTCAAAGATATTGCTATTGTATAGCAATATTTAGGTCTTGTATTTGTGCATTATAAATGCTAAGCTGAAGGGCATATATCTATTATGTTCTGTATATCTGAACTTTCAAAGAAATTTATTGTTAGATGTCAACCAACTTGTAGCAAACTAAAGTACAGGATCTCAGTGAAGTTTGAGAATGGTTTAAAATGTTCTCCCTTAGTGCCCCCTGCCCCATAGCTGAGGAATTAGAAACAACTTCCCATCTATTACTAATTTCACACCCCTTTTAGTTTCCGGCTAGATGGAGAGCCTTTTTTGGCAGGGATTGACAACCACAGTGCTGGGATGCATTGATCCCCTGTGGGAATGGTGAGTGCATGCTCCGTTTTTACCTGCCCAAACCATAGTATTCTAACATCCATCAGTTTCCGCTGAGGCCATTTTTGTTTCAGCTACTTTTTCCAAACGCACAGTTAATGTTGAAAGTTCCTTTTGGGCCTGAGAAGGGAGAAAGGAGATGGAAAATGGCCCCCAAAGTCAAAAAAGAAAAAAAGAATGGCTAGTATTGTTCCCAAAGGCTTTGTGGGGCCCTTGAATTGAGAGGGGAGCACACACAACCAGGGCCCTGTGCTTGCCTGACTAGGGTTCATACACAGTTAAGAGTTCTATAGCACACATACAAAATGCTGGTTAACATTAATTTGCTTACATGAAGGTTATGGTTTTGCATCACTACCACCTTAGATCCACATGTAACAATTATGCCATGCAAATAGTGTTCCCTAAACCAGTGCTAGTCCCTGAGTCACTGATTGACAGTCCTTGGCAAGTTTCCAGAACAGTTAGAAGCCATTGTAGCCAATAAGCACAAATAAGGATGATTAAAAACAAATGGTGCAAAGAACAGTTTTTGCACCATATGTATTTCAGTCACCCAGTATGGTGCTGTTCCCTGGAAACACTGGAAATAATCCTTCCTGATCCTTCACATCAAACAGACTTATAAACAGTGGCTTAGAGTAAGGGAGGGCAAGAATATCAGGTCCTGGGCCCAGTTGTGTCACAAGGGGTTCAGGTGTGTACCAGATGACACCACTGCTCCTCAGACATCTGCCTTTTGGCAGAAAGGGGCTGTGATGTTCACCTGTGTCCCATTAAAATGCTGAAGAGATGGTGTGAGGGATGAGGTTCAGTGGGAGGAGAAAGGAGAGGTCACAGTTTTTTTAAATTCAAAATTCACATTTTTTTAAAAATCTTTTAAAACATCCAATTTTACCAAATTTTCACTTTAAGCACATGAAACTGTATATGTGTATGTATGGTATAATTTTAATTGTGCTAGTTGTTTATGTTGCAACTATTGCCATTACATTCAGTGATCCATGGGAATTAGGATTTATGAGTAAGATTAGTAAGGATTCTGTATGGTGTGGTTTGGGAGGAGGTCAGTGTGGGGTGAGTTACTGCACCAGGTGATGCCAACCCTAGGGATGCCACTGCCTGGGCCCCTTTTCTACCCTGGGAGCCGCATGAAGATAGCCAGCATGGCAGTGTGGTTTAAGCATTGGGCTGTGACTGGAAACCAGGGTTTGAATCTCTTCTCAGCCATGAAAACACACTGGGAGAAAGGCAAAAGCTAAAGAAATCTTGCCAAGAAAGAGCCGTGATGGGGTTGCCTTAAAATCAGAAACAACCTGGAAGGACCATGACAACAGACATGAACTGCCAGAAAGCAACAGGCTGGATATCCATGAGTATATATTTCATAACGTAGACTGCAGTCCCTTAACAAGGGTTCTGTAAACAGAGTAGTGTTGATAAGGGAAGCCAATGTGGCGTAGTGGTTTGAGCGTTGGGTTGACTCTGGAGACAAGGGGTCAATTCTCTCACAGCCATGAAATCCACTGGGTGACCTTGGGCAAGTCACACTCTCAGCCTGAGGTGGAGTCAATGGCAAATCCCTTTGGAACAAATCTTGCCAAGAAACCCCTATGATAGGTTTACCATGGGTCGGAAACAACATAAGGCTTACAGCAGCAACAAACCACTAACCAAGATGCCAACTCTGCACATTCATCCAAGAAATGTCATTGCAAGAGACCTTCATGTGCTGCTCATCCTCCAATGTATCTGAGGAAGTAGACTGAAGTCTATGAAAGCTCATGCTGCCAATTTCAGTTAGTTGCAAAGGTATTACAAGAGCTCTCTGTGTACTGATTCTACAGACAAACATGACTCTTTTTGAATTATTCCATGCTATATCATCAATGCTCTTCAGCACTCTACTTGGGCAAACAGGCCAGTCTCTGCGCCAGAGGATAAATCAGACGTTAGGAACGGGAATACACAAAAACTGGAGGCAGAACATTTCAGTCTCCCTGGGCATTCTACCTCAGACCCCAGAACAGCCCTCATTGAACAAAAGAACTACAAAGGAAGATTAGAAGGAGAAACAGCAGAATTGGAGTTCACCCATAAACTACAGTTCCTCAGCAACGGCTTGAACAGGGACAATGGCTTCCTGACTCACTACACGTTTTGACATTATCTGACCCCATCCTCGAGGGAGAGCCCTACACTCATCTATTCTCTCCACCTACAGGCTAGTTTCCAAAGCCAAACTGGGCTTGCCTCTTCATTTCCATACATACTGACCAGTTCACAATGTCTTTGTTCAATAACAACTGTCATTAAAACTGGACTTGCATCCTCACATACCAATGGCCTATATATGTCGGTCCCTGGCTTTACTATTCCGCCAAATGCATCTGAGGAAGTAGACTTTAGTTTATGAAACCTCCTGCAGCCAACTTCTTTCAGTCAGTCTCAAAGGTACTACAAGATCTCTCTTAAGTACTGTTTCTGCAGACTAACACGGCTATATATCTTTGAATTAAAACAACAGTATATGATGTGAATGGTCCCCATTGCAAAGTTGAGAAAGCACAGCAGTTACGGAAAGTAGTAGCCAAATGGTGAGTGACTGGTTACTGCAGAGCCCATCTGGTAGGGATGGCTTGTAGGCTCTCCAAAGGGCCAAAGCACACTGCAGAAATAGTCTCATCTGGAGACCACTTTAGCTGCCCTGGCTCAGTGCTAGGGAATCCTGGGGAAGTACTTTTGTGAGGCATTGAGCCTTCTTTATCAGAACAAAGAAACAGCCTTTAGATTCCCTAGCACTGATCCAGGACAGTTAAAGCAGCCTCAAAGTGGGTTATTTCTGCAGTGTGTTTTGGCCGCAAAATCCCTGGCTGGCTGGCTGGCAGGGGGATCCCTCCTCCGAAAGCAAAGCGCTTGAAGGACTGGTCCTACTCCCCACCGCTAGCTGTTACTCTGCCACAAGATGCCACCATTCTTCAGTACTATCAGTGTTGCCAGAAAGCCTCTTTAGACTCGAAGGGCCGGCTGCTGCCTGACGGGAATGGTCAGAGCCTGGGTCTGTTGAAGGGAAGCCCTTCACCCCAGACACAGCAGGGCCTAGGCATTGGGTGCTGCCATTTCCAGTGCCTCGCTTAAAGCGGTGCCAGCCTACAAAATAGAGCAGTGGTCCCCAAACTGATCTTTGAGAGGATTTTGGACTTCAGCTCCCATGATCCCAGGCTATTGCCCAACATGGCTGAGGCTTCTGGGAACGAGTCCAAAATCTCTAATAGGAAACAGGGACTTCCGGGTACGTGAAGCGGGAGGCTGGTCACGTGAAGGGGATGTCACATGACGGTCGAAACCGGAAGTCAGAGGAGGGCCGAGTCCCTCTTAGCGTCTGGAAGGCGCTTGGAGGAGGAGGAGGGGTCCGCGTTGCTGTCTCCTCCGCCGGAGCCGTTCCCTCGCAGGATGAAGTGGGCGCGCGCGGCCGGGGAGCGCCTGTTCCGTGGCGTGC
Organism: Sceloporus undulatus; assembly: GCF_019175285.1. NCBI lineage: Eukaryota > Metazoa > Chordata > Lepidosauria > Squamata > Phrynosomatidae > Sceloporus > Sceloporus undulatus. Next base: position 1,299,979 of record NW_024802938.1, read on the forward strand.
GAGGGGCGGAGGCGCTGCGCGAGACCTGCCGGCAGTACCCTCTCTCCTGCTGCTTCCTCCTGGGGCTCAGCCTGGCCACCCTCCTCCTCAGCCGGTGAGAACTAAGCTTGTTTCACGAAGCAGGTGCCCTTCTGCTTTGGTCAGGCCCCACCGGGAATAATGCTGTGTCCAGCTCTGGGCCCCACAGTTCAAAAAAGGCATTGAGAAACTGGAGGCATGTGTCCAAAGGAGGGAGACTAAAATGGTGAAGGATCTGGAAACCATGCCCTACGAGGAAAGACTCAGGGAGCTGGGGATGTTTAGCCTGGAGAAGAGAAGGTTAAGAGGTGATATGATAGCCCTATTTAAATACTTGAAGGGATGTCATATTGAGGAGGGAGCGAGCTTGTTTTCTGCTACTCCAGAGACTAGGACCTGGAGCAATGGATGCAAGCTCCAGGAAAAGAGATTCCACCTGAACATTAGGAGGAATTTCCTGACTGTAAGGGCTGTTTGACAGTGTAACACACTCCCTCAGAGTGTAGTGGAGTCTCCTTCCTTGGAGGTCTTTAAGCAGAGGCTGGATGGCCATCTGTCACTGGGGGTGTTTTGACTGAGAGTTCCTGCATGGCAGAAGGGGGCTGGACTGGGTCAGAGCCCTTCTAGGGGTCTCTTCCAACTCTACCATTCTATTGTTTACTTAGTTTAAAAACCTTAATATAGTTAATATAACGCTTTAATGTAATGTAGGGCTTTAGCCAACTTTTCCTTTAAATTGTTGTGAGTCACTTTTGGCAGCTTGATGGGAGAAAGGCAGGGTGTAAATTTAAGGGAAAATAAAGTAAACTGTGTCACAGCCATCCGCTGACAGGAATGACAACAAACTCCAACTCCCAGAATTCCATAGCCTTGAGCCAAGACACAGTTAAAGAGGTGCCAAACCAAGTTATTTCTCCAGTGTAGATGCAGCCCTTGTCCCTTTAAAGGCAGGGTGACCAGAGGTCTTCTCAACTGCAAAGGAGGACAAGGCATCCTAAAATGGCAGACATTAAAGAACAACAACAAAAAATAGGGCATTTCACTGTAAAAGCTAAAAAAATACGCACAGAGATACTAAACCCATGCTGGAGGACATTTTGACATTCCTCCTGGACAGAAGGCAGAAATGGAGGACATGTCCTGGAAAAGGAGGAGGATACTTAAATAAATAATAATAAAGTTTTTATTTTTATCCTGCTCCTTCCCAAGATCAGGGCGGCTCACAACATACATTAAAACAAAGTGGATACAGTACAATAAAAACAGTCAAACAACTAAATACAATAAAATAACAAGCTAAAAGCCCCATTAGCCCAACCTCTTGGCCACGGAAGAGGAGGGAGGCCCTCAGGATTTTATTTGGGGAATGCTTGTTGGAACAGAAAGGTTTTTAAATCCTTTCTGAATTGGGCCAGGGAGGTTGACGAGCGGAGCTCAGTGGGCAGCATATTCCAAAGGGCCGGGGCGGCGATGGAGAATGTCCTCTTCATGGTGGAGGAAAGCCTAGCCCCAGGCACCTTCAGTAGTTGCTGCCCAGATGTTCTGAGGGTGCGGGACGGAATATATGGGGAGAGGCGGTCCTTCAGGAATCCTGGGCCCAAGCCATTTAGGGCTTTATAGGTGATCACCAACGCCTTATATTGAGCCCGGAAGCGGATGGGCAGCCAATGGAGATCTTTCAGCACAGGTGTTATATGGCTGGCCCTGGAGACACCAGTGACCAGCCTGGCTGCCATGTTCTGCACCATTTGAAGCTTCCGGGTTTGGTATAAGGGTTGCCCCATGTAGAGTACGTTGCAGAAATCCAGTCTCGAGGTTACCAGAGCATGTACAACAGTTTCTAGGTCCCTCTGGGCCAGGTATGGACGCAGCTGGCGAATAAGCCGAAGCTGATAACAGGTGCTCTTGACCGTCGCACTCACCTGAGCAGTCAGGTGAAGCGACGAGTCAAGAAGCACCCCCAGACTGCGCACGGAGTCCTTCACAGGGAGCGTGACCCCATTCAGGACAGGTGGAACCACCGCCATTCCTGGACCAGGGGAACCTATCACAAGTACCTTCGTTTTCTCTAGATTCCGCTTGAGTCGGTTTTTCCTCATCCAGCCCATTACTGACTCTAGACAGGCCTTGAGAGGAGAGACGCCATCCTCAGTCACTGCATCAGTCGGAGACATAGAGAAAATAATTTGGGTGTCATCAGCATACTGATAACCCTGCGCCCCATGTCTCCGGATGATCTCTCCCAGCGGTTTCATGTAAATGTTAAATAGCATGGGAGACAGAATGGCTCCTTGAGGGACCCCGGTTTTAAGGGGCCTCTCATCGGAGCACACGTCTCCCAGCTGCACCATCTGGGACCTCCCAGAGAGGTAGGACCGGAACCACTGGAGCGCAGTGCCCCTGATTCCCACCTCTGCCAGACGCCCCAGAAGGATACCATGGTCTATGGTATCGAAAGCCGCTGAGATGTCCAAGAGCACCAACAGGGACACTCTTCCCCTGTCGATGCCCAGACGGAGATCATCGACCAAGGGACCCCTGTCCCTTCTCATACCCCGTAACCCGCCCGGAAGCCAGTTTGAAATGGGTCCAGATAATCAGTTTCATCCAAGACCGTCTGAAGCTGGATCGCAACCGCCCTCTCGATCACCTTACCCAAGAATGGCAGCAGCGAGACTGGCCGATAATTATTGTGTACCAGGGAGTCGAGGGAGGGCTTTTTTAATATAGGTTTTACAATGGCCGATTTTAATTCTGATGGAAATTGCCCTTCCCTCAAAGATGTATTAATAATCCGGCGTAACAATAAAGTTACCGCCGGTCCCCCCTGGGCCGCTAGCCACGAGGGACAGGGATCGAGAGAGCAGGTTGTCTTCCGAACACTTCCGACGATCTTGTCCACGTCCTTGGTACTCACCGACTCAAACCGATCCAGTTTAATAGAGTGCACGGAGGCTCTGGATACCTCTACTCTAGGTTCTGCTTGAATGTCAGCATTAAGACTTTCGCTTATGCCCTGTGCCCCAAAGTTCGTGTTGGACAACTCTGATTATGCGTCCAAAGCAAAAATAATACTTTACTAACACAACAAAAGTGGACAGTAACTTAATACATTTAAAAGAAATTCTTCCCTCTGCCTGATGCTTTTCTAGCTGACCTTAGGCTGCATCTGCATTGCAGAATTAGTGCATTTTGACACTCCTTCAGCTGCCATGGCTCCATTCTGCGGAATTTGTTTTATTTATTTATTTATTTAATTCCTACCCCGCCTTTCTCCCCAAAGGGACCCAAGGCTGCTCATGGTAACAATTCTAAAAACATAGTGCCATAAAAGAATTAAAACAATATAAAATTACAAGCATTAAAACCACAATAAAACCACAGTGCCCATCCCATATAAAACTCCTCCCATGTCTAGACATTAAAAGCCTGCCTGAACAGAGCCGCTTTTACCTGCTGACGAAAGACAAGCAAGGAGAGGGCCAGCCTTGCTTCTCATGGAAGGGCATTCCAGAGGACAGAGCAGCCACCGGGAAGGCTCTCGACTGTGATAGTGGAGGGACCGAGAGAAAGCCTTCCCTGGAAGATCTTAGGGCTCTAGCAGGTTTGTATGGGGAGATATGAAATCTCAAATAGTGTGGGCCTAAGCTGTGTAGAGCTTTATAAGTCATAACCAGCACTTTGAATTGTGCCTGGAAATGAACCAGTAGCCATTGAAGCTGTTTCAGCAAGGGAGTTATGTAGTCCCTATAGCTGGCTCCAGTCAGCATTCTGGCAGTGGCATTTTGCACACACTGAAGTTTCTGAACAGTTTCCAAAGGCAGCCCCACGTAGTCCAAACAGGATGTAATCAAGGCATGTGTCACTGTAGCCAGATCTGACTTCTCAAGGAACAGGCGGCACAGCTGATGCATGAGTTTTAACTGTGCAAATTCACTCCTGGCGACTGCTAAGACCTGGGCATCCAGGCTCAGAGTGGGGTCCAGATCCTGGGATTTGTAGTTTGTTGTGGCACCAGAGCGCTCTTGACAGAAAAGGCTAAATACGGATGTGAGAGCTGGACAGTGAAGAAAGCTGATAGAAAGAAAATGAACTCATTTGTGACATGGTGCTGAAGAAGACAAACCAAAAGACAGACAAAATAGCTCACTGAATAGCTAAGGTCTGAACTCTCAGTGGAGGCCAAGATGACTGACCTGAGGCTGTCATACTTCAGCTACATCATGAGAAGACAGGACTCACTAGAAAAGACAATGATGATAGGAAAGGAGGAGGGAAACAGAAAAAGAGGAAGACCACATGCCAGATGATTAGACTTGATCAGAGAAGCCATGAGACTGAGCCTGCCGGACCTGAGCAGAGCAGTTGAAGACGGGGCTTGGGATGTCTCATCCACAGGGTCACCACGAGTCAGTTGGCTCGAAGGCAGTTAACAACAACAATCTTACAAAACTGCAAATCCTAGAATCCCATACTACTGTATTGAGCTTTGGCAGTTAAAGCAGTGTCAAATTGCAGCTCAGGGTTTGATTCCCCACTTGGCCATGGAAGCCCACCGGGTGACCATGGGCAGGTCTCACATACTTAGCCCCAGGGAACCCTGTGATAGATTTGCCATAGAGTCACTGTAAACTGCAAGTGACTTGAAGGCAACCCACCACCAAGACAAGAGGGAAGTTCTGCAGGTGTTTCTTGTCACACAAATCTGCTGAAATTTCCTCTTCAACACAACCATTAAAAAGACAATAGCCTTATCCAGTTTGCAAACTGACAATCCTATGGGGAGTGACTCTTTTGGTATGGGGTGGAAGTAGTCTTTTAACCTACCCCCAGCCAGGAAGCTGTTCATCTGTTGCAGGAAAAATTTAAAAAATAATGAAGTCTAGGGACACCTGAAAATAACAAGTTTAATTGGGCATTATCTTTTGTAAAAAAGCAGCCCTTGATGTTGCAACTGATGAAGTGGACAGGAGTTTCAGAAAGCTTATCCCAGATTCTGCTATTTAATTTTTACGGGCAAAAACATCCATATCTCCACAATTTCCCGGCCTAAATGCCCTAAAAGGCACCAGATCCTGTCTGATCTTGGAAGCTAAGCAGGGTTAGTATTTGAATGAGAGGTCACTAATGAATAGTGGGTGCTGCATTCAGAGGAAGGAACAGTCAACATAACCTCTTGAGTAACTTGAAAGCACACACAGAGACAACTGTATTCTACTGTTGCAGCAAAATCAGCAATAGAGTCGGGTTTTACTTTTTCTGTGTTTTTATGGATGATTAAAGCCTACAAAAATGAATGAATAGAGGGTTGTCTCTTTTGAATATCATTTCCTTCTCACTCTAATTACAGTGGTACCCCGGGATACGAATTACCCAGGTTACGAATTTTTCGGGTTACGAAAAAATCCCATAGGGATTTATTGTTTCGGCTTACGAAGGTTTCTTCGGGTTACGAAAAAACCTCGGCGCTATTTTCCGCCACCGGAGGGCAGCAGAGAGCTATTTTTCCATTAGCGCCTATGGCAATTCAGCTTACGAAGGTTTTTCGGGTTACGAAATTAGCTGCGGAACGAATTAATTTCGTAACCCGAGGTACCACTGTATATCCTCCACCTACGCATCCTCCCATATCATTTGCCAGCTCAAGCAAGACAGGATGTATCTGTATGGCAGTAGAGTGGGTATGAAAGGGATGTCAGGAGGGGAATCCAAACATGGAGCAGTTATTCCAAAATCTATTCTGATAAAAAAAAAAGGTAAGGTGCAAATTAATAAATAGCTCAGTTATTTTTAGGCTGCATCTACATTGAAGTTTGACGTTTCTTTAATTGCTTTGGCTGTATGCTCGGGGTTCTGGGATTTCTAGTTTTGTGAGCTGTTTAGCTGCCTCTGTCACAGCTCTGGTGCCACAACAAACTACAGAACCCAGGATTGCATAGGATGGCACCATGACAGTTAAAAACATTGTCAAACAGCATTAATTCTACAGTGTGGCAGTAGCCTGGTGGCGCAGTGGTTAAATGCCTGTACTGCAGCCATTCACTCAAAACCACAAGGTTGCGAGTTCAAGACCAGCAACGGGCCCAAGCTCGACTCAGGCTTGCATCCTTCCGAGGTCGCTAAAATGAGTACCCAGACTGTTGGGGGGCAAATTAGCTTACTTGCTAATTAGCTTACTTGCTGTTCACCGCTATGATCTTTGGAATAGCGGTACTGTATATAAATAAAACAAATTATTATTAAATTATTATTATTTAAAAGCAGACCTTTTTAGTAAGCATTCCACAGCAAAAGGAGAATAAATAACACTAATTGCACCACCTTGTTTTCTGTTTTCAGTGGGATAACTGTGGAACACAGCTTAAAATACAAAGGCACTTTTTGTCGCTGAGGCTGAATCTCTTGAAAATAATCGTATTTCAGCCTCAAGTACTAATTTCTGCTTGCATTAATTAGAAGGAATTACTCTATGCTTATTAGAGAGAGAGAGAGAGAGTATGTGTGTGTATACACACACACACACACACACACACATCTATCTATCTATCTATCTATCTGGGGTAGAATCATAGAATCATAGAGTTGGAAGAGACCACAGGGGCCATCCAGTCCAACCCCCTGCCATGCAGGAAATCACAATCAAAGCATCCCCGACAGATGGCCATCCAGCCTCTGCTTGAAGACCTCCAAGGAAGGAAGTACAATAACATCCATAATCCACAAAACAGATACATTTATTGGGCCAACCAACATTCATAAAATATATGTTGCAAGCCTTTGAAGCTCTACTGGCTTCTTCATGAGACCAAGGTGTTAAAAAGGGCAGAAAGAACTGACTATGTTAGTCTCAGGCCTACATTTTGTCAAGATGGTGATGTTGTTGTTCTGAGTATGAGGGGAAATCTCTGCAGACTGGCTTCTCCTCTTTCTGGGCATGTTATATTTTGAAGTCCAGAAAATTTAAATTCCGTTATCAAAACAAAGAGGTACTTCCTATGAAATCCAGGATTTCTCAGTATTTTGTGAGGCCAGAAACAAATAGGACTAGGCAGGTATAAAAGAACTTTGTAAAATTGAGTTGTTTTGTCAGACTCTTTGCCTAAATCTACACTACAGAAATAATACAGTTTGAGACTGCTTTAACTGCCATGGCTCCATGCTACAGAATTCTGGGATTTGTAGTTTTTTGACAGATTTAGCCTTCTCTCACAGAGAACTCTGATGCCACAATAAAGTACAAATCCCAGAATTCCATATCATGGAGCCATGGCAATTAAAGTGTTGTCAAACTGGATTATTTCTGCAGTGCAGATTTAGACTTAGCTGAGGTATATAATCTGGAAATTTAAAGTTGTGTAGCTGTTCAATGGGATATTGAGAAACCAGTTCCAGTGGTGAAACAAGGCACGTGGGGATAACTGTCCTTGCCTACTTTGTGTGATAGCAGCCATGGCAGGGAGTGAGGGGGTCTAATCATCTGTGGCTGGCTGCACAAATAGCTTCCAAGAGTCACAGGTAGTCCAACCTTAGTCTGTAGTTGGAAAGGAACAAAACTCCATTTTAAACTCCTTACTGAAAACACTTGCACTCAGTGGGCACACATTTTGTATTCTCCAGATCAGTGGACACTTTTTGGTTCTTTAGACATCGTTGGGTTGTAGCTCCCATGAATCCTAGCTGTTGTAAACAGTGGTGACGAATATCAACAGATATGTCTGTGTGTCTGTCTATCTATTTGGGCTACAGATATATCGGCTAAAGATATACAGTCGGCCCTTGGAACTCGCAGGGGATTCGTGCCGCCCCCCTTCCCCATGAGTTCCAAAATGCAGGCATATTCAAGCCCCATAGGCTTGAGTGGGGCACATGCATGTAGGGCACGTGCCACGAGCACGCACCCCATTCACATTAATAGCAGTCGCTCCTCCGTGGCTTTCCAAGTCTGTGGATCTCAAGTCTGCAGACTTGGAGGGCTGACTGTATATCTGTAGCTCAAATTACACTGGGTTCATTGATGGCAGGGGTTGTACTGGGAGACAGAAGTTGTCTCCCAGATATTGATATTCCTCACAACTGTTTACAACAGCTAGGGTTCATGGGAGTCACAACCCAACAATGTCTCTAGATAGGAGGGCATACGAAGTATCGCAGAATTCTGGAATTGTGAGGTAAAGTGAGGGGGAAACTTCCTTGTACTGTAGTCTACTCAATATATACTAGCACTTTTAATGGAATCAAAAGGTATTCTCCCAATGATACAACTTTTTTGGCAGCCAAACACTGAAGGGGAAAGAAAAATGGAAGGAAATCTTGTGTCAGCAGATCTCCTGTCATGCATCATTCAATTTCACTCTTGCTTTTACCTAGTTTCTACTCTTGTTTCTATTACCATTAAGGTGATCTCTTCAGCACTGAATAAGAAATGCTCTTTCTGTTAAAAGGATAGCAAGGGGTCACATACAGATGATCAACAAACAATTTACCATTCTCACCTGCTTCAATTATGCTTTAACTTTAATGTAATAAATATTATTGTATGGAAGATGAATTTCATATATGATGTTCTTCATAGTAGTGTAAATTTTACAAGAGAGCCAGTGTGGTGCTGTAGTGCAATCACAAACCTCCTCTGAACAACACTTGCTAAGAAAACTCCATGGCCTTAGAATCACTATAGGTCAGAAACAAGTTGAACCCACACAACAACAACTAATTTTATACATAGTGGTATGCATAGTGTTGGCTAGAATGTAATACTCTACATTTTGTTGTGAGTTGTAATTTTCTCTTTATTTTTTTTTAGATACCTTCATGTTTTAATGATCTTCTGGTCATTTGTGGCGGGAGTTGTCACATTCTATTGTTCCTTAGGTCCAGATTCCCTCTTACCAAATATTCTGTTTACAATAAAGCATAAAACCAAGGTAATGTATAACTTCATTGATATGCTTTGATATGTTATTGAACATCAATTAGCTAAATGTTTGTATTTATGATGAACATGCTGTAAGATTTATTTTAGTTTTCAACAAAAATGTCAGCTGGTTAATCAGCAAGAACTGTTTTTAGTTGCTGATGTTTCAAGTTAAAAGTATCCATGACTTTTAAAAAGAAGGAATATTGGGTAAAATAAATTTTTGTGTAAGTACATTTCTGGTGATGCAGTGAGATCTCTATCTCCCCCACCACACACTGTTCTGGCGGGTTCACTAAACTTGCATTATTGTGAGGGGTAAGTGTCTCATGCCAATCATGCTTGTGGTTCTCTTCCAGAACATGGCCACATGGCCTGAAAAACCTACAAAAATCATACTTGTTATCCCTGTAGATGGACACTGTTAGGTCACTATGAAGTGACCTTTGGAATAACTAATAGGTTTTATTTATTTACTGTATCTGCCAGTTAGCTAGTGTTAAAAGAAAGAAGGAAGTGTGAAGGGAGCAGGCAACTAGTCAACTAAGGCGCGTTACAGACCGCCGAATTGCGGCGGTCTGCTGCCGGCGCCGCTTGCAGCGTCCGGGAGCCGCAGCTTCTAAACCGCGGACTCCCGGACGCTGCGAGGAAGGAGCGTGGAAATCGTGCTCCTTCCTAGGCCCCGGAAGTGGCGCCGCAAAGCGCAAGGCGCGCTTTCACGGAGTCACTTCCGCCACGACACATCTGGACGCTAGGCGTCCAAGACGTCAAAATGGTGGCAGCCATGTGGAATGGCCGCCGCCTTTTGTTACAGAGTCCTTTTTTAAACTGCGACGTCCTAAGGATGTCCCAAATGGCGGTCTGTAACCCGCCTAAGTTCTTTGATAGCCTTTTGTTGTGTCTATCTGTATTCAGTCTCCGTTGAAAAATGTCTGCATAGGTGCCGAGCTCTTCTGGGCTCATTTTAAAAATCAGATCCCAGCTCAGTTGAGGAAAAGCACTAAGTGATGGTGAATTTCTAGCATTTTTACGTATGTGGTTCTTTTGTACTTTACTCACTTGCTATTTTACATCTGATGGTGATTGATGAAAGAGGGGTTTTGTCACAGAGGGCTTTCTGTTTTAAGAACTGTATAAGCTATCAAGCACAACTACCGTATTTTCCGGAGTATAAGACGACTGGGCGTATAAGACGGCCCCCAACTTTTCCTGTAAAAATATAGAGTTTGGGATATACTCGCCCTATAAGACCCCCTCCTTAAAATCCAAGGAGGGCAAGGCCGGCGGCCCTCACGCCAGGCCAGGGCGCTCCTTCCCGGGCTCTGCGGGGCCTGGGAGGAGGGCAAGGCCGGCGGCCCTCGCGCCAGGCCGGGCGCTCCTTTCCCCCGGCTCCGATGGCCTGGGATGAGGGCAAGGCCGGCGGCCCTCGCGCCAGGCCAGGGCGCTCCTTCCCGGGCTCTGCGGGGCCTGGGAGGAGGGCAAGGCCAGCGGCCCTCGCGCCAGGCCAGGGCGCTCCGCGGGGCCTGGGAGGAGGGCAAGGCCACGGCGCTCCTTCCTGGGCTCCGCGGGGCCTGGGAGGAGGAGAAGGCCGACGGCCCTCGCGCCAGGCCGCGGTGCTCTTTCCCGGGCCCCGTGGGGCCTGGGAGGAGGGCAAGGCCGGCGGCTTTCGTGCCGGCAGCGGAGCCTTCCCGGCGTATTAGACGACCCCCCAACTTACAAAAAGATTTTAGGGGTTAAGAAGTCGTCTAATACGGCGGAAAATACAGTAGGTTATTAAAGGCAGATTTCATATTAATCTTGTTAGCTGTGCGTATGCTGAGGCCCTTTTCACCTTTCTTACCTTTACCCTTTTCACCTTTCTGCTTTGGAATAAATTAATATGTAATCAATTATCTCTAAGCATTTTTCCATGTAGTAGTGGAATATAATTTTGGATGAAGGAAGGAATAGGCAAAAGCAGAATATGTTTATAAGAGACAGACCAATTTCTAAAAATTTGAGATGTGTTGCAGTGTGTAGATTTGTGAACTTGCTGTGTCTCAAGAGTGGTGGAATAAATAAATCTATTTGGCCTCTTCGGGGACACTATGCCTTTATTTCAATGCAACTTTTATTATTTATTTTAATTGTAATTTTTATTTATATGGTGAGTGATTCAAATACAGTGCGCCCGCGTTATACGCGGGTGCGCTATACGCAGACTTGAGTGTACGCACTCAAGCTGCGGGGAGCGCACGGGGCACAAGGGGCAGTGCATCCCATTCAAATGAATGGGGTGTGCGCCCGTGGCGCCCCGCACTCTTCCATGCTGCCGCGCTTATGAGCCTCATTCAAATGAATGGGCTCAAGCATACACGGAGTTAGCCTTACGTGAGGGGGGGGGGGTTCCAGAACGGATCCCCCACATATGGCAAGGGTCCACTGTAGTTGTATTCTGCCCTATATCAAAACATCCCAGGATGTGGTATAGACAGCAAGTTAATATCGAACAATTTAAAACCGTATAAAACATTCTGAAATAATCTTAGTAGCCCTGTTTCATCATTTTTATTGCATACAATTAAAATGGCTAATGCAGAACTGTTTTCCTAGTATTCTATAGAATGGAATTTTTCTTTGTTGGTGTTGTTTTAGCAATTAGAACTGCAAGAACCAGATTCCCAAGGATTCAGCTGTGATGTATGTGGTAACATCAAGTGTAATAGGCATAGGTAAGTTGAATATTCATAATTTTAATCATACTTGTATACCTTGGGTAAAAATTAATAGAACACAACTTAGCAGTCTTTTTGCTGTTTAATAGGCTTGCATTACGGCTAGAAAATTATCAGCCATGGCGAGACCTGAACGTTCCTTCTAAAGTTGATGCTTCTCTCTCAGAGGTAACATTCCCCAGAACAGAAATCTCATAATATTTCTTCTAAAGCATTGTACTCAGATCACTTTGAGTACCAGAAATTTGTAATTAACATTCTTTTATGGATTATCAAAATACAGGCATTTCTAAAAACTGAGCATTTCTATCATATTTTATCAAAGAATTGTCCATCTCAGCTTCTTTCACTCACTCTCTTTTACAGTGTTCAGTATTTTTAGAGTGATTATGTCAGCTGGATAGGCAGTTGTTTCCAATTGCTGCTAGTCACACTATAGAAATTAAATGGGTCGGTGGGCTTCGTGTGAAGAGAACGTACTCTGCTATATTTTAACCACCTCTTTATCTACATTTTAGCACATGGAAGCAGAATGTTGCAAAACTTCCTCACATTGCTTTTTAAATGTCTGGGTTTGTGCTTGTGGCTATACCAGTGATATGCAGTGTTCACAATGTACATATGCTACTCATTGCTTCCTATGGGAATATGCTATCTCTGTAGTTTATTATAGGTGTGCAACTTGAATTATTCAGGTTGCACTGAGCAGGAGCTTTCTTCTTTCCTAGATGCCAGGTGTGTAGGGAACTCCAAATTTCTGTTGTGATAGTCTCTTATTTTGTTGTCTTTACCATGGAAGAGACCAACCACATTACCAAACTAACTCTTATAGTGCTGCTATTACACTTTTACTGCTCTGGCTGCCTTCTGTTGCATTCTGAGGTTTGTAGTTCAATGATTCCTAAGAGCTCTCTGGCTGAGAATTTCAAATGCCCCTCCTTAACCTGCAAATCCCAGAATGCAACAGGAGGCAGCCAGAGCAATGCCATAAGAGTATACTGCAGTAATCTAGCAATGTGCAAAAATTGGGGAGCAGAAGATTGGGGAGCAGGGCTATTGTTCTGGAAGTTATAGCTGAAGAAAGTAATATTGTTCTTCATGTCTTCTGAACTCAGCTAGGTTTTAAAAAGCTGACCTTGAGATATACATGCCAAGTATGATTACTGTTGCTCTCTTGCTGGACATACTGTAATCTATTATTGAATGTTTTATCTGATTGACTGCAGGTGTTTGAGCTGTTGCTGGATAACTTCGTCTATCCTTGGTACAGGTAAGATTTTCTTTGTTGCATTTCCACAAAATACAATACTTTTGTCTGCGACAGTAATTTAAATCCAGCTGCTAGTCCCAGCTAAAGTAAATCCATTGCATCACTTGCAAAATGGTGAGTCACAGCTCCTGGAAATTGATTCCTTGAGTCTACTCTAGCATTTGGAATTTGGTTGATAGCTTTTAATCTTGTTTTAATGCAGGAATAGTAATTGTCAGCCCATGCACAAGATGAAAACCTTTGAGAAGTCCAGGGCAACCCTTGCAGCTCAAACTGACCTCCCCCCTCCAAAAAAACCCTGGCACTCCTCCACTTTCCTTGGTCACCCCTCTCCTCACATGTTTAAATGATCCAGATCCCTTTTGTGGGTCTGTTACATGCTGTTTTAGAGGGATCTCCCTGTAACAGCCAGCCATGACACAAAAGGTGAGAAGTAGCACATCATCACTTCTGGTTGCCCACAGTGGCCTCTGCAGTGATGTCCTCTAGAACTCTAGAGGAGCTGAAGATGGAGTAGTGCAGCCCTCTACAGTCTGGGCCATGTCAACATTGCTTTAATGGTTATTTGGGTCTTACATTAATGTGTGTATATTTTCTGCTCATCACTTTTATGACCTGTGCCACAGTAGTTTAGAGTTCTTATAGTTCATGATTTAAATTATTGTCTGTGTAACATCATCTGATTTTGTTTTGAAGGTTGTCTTTAGCATCGTTTTCATTTGATTAAGTTTGTGGCCCCCCCCCCCCCCCCCAGTGTGTGATTGTGTGATCTCCTGGGTTGAGCCAGTGGCTCACACAAGCCCAACATAGTTCTGGTATATCTGAGTGTGCTCCGCTCTTGCACAGATAAGCAACACATAGCATAGTAAAGGATGACATGAGTAAACACCTGCAAAAACCTAACATAAGGAATAAGAGGGAAAGAGTAGGAGGGTTCATAGCAAGGATGCAGTTGTGTTTGAGTGTAGATTGGAATGTTCTGAAAAAGGATGTGATTTAGTTGGGTTTTGTTCAGAAAAAAAATCAGAAAATAGCTGTGGTAGTCTGTGTTTAGTCTTGTATTTTAAATTTATTTCCTCTAAAAATGTAGCACTTGATTTGGACCAGGTTTAGCCTAGTCTTCTGCCTGGTGTGCTGCAGGGAGATTTCAACTTGGGCAATGATTTAAATGTACATTATTCCCACCTTTGTTCTACAGTGCACACTCTACAACAGCGGTTCTCAATTTTTGGTCCTTTAGATGTTTTAAATTTCAGTTCCCATAGGTTCCAGCCAGCATAGCTAGTGGTCATGAAATCTGGGAACTGAAGTCTGAATCATCTAGAGGACCAGCATTTAGGAACCACTGCTCTAAAAGGCTGTGCCATATGATTTATTTATTTATTTATTTTTGGAGCACCTAAATATTCTTACTTGCTAGGGGCTTTTTATAGAACTTAACTTGCTGTAATGGATTTTACTGTCTGTATTGTGGCAGTTAATGTGGATTGAAATTACTGGGATGCCTGAATTCTGTGGCTGAAAAACATACAAGATAATAAGTTTGGTCTAAATGAAAGTATAGTAATTACATTCAGGTCCACCTGAAATCAATCTAAAAGTTTGTCACAATCCTTGTTGATTCAATAGAAACTGTGCAATTACTGTATTATGTATTGAATTAACTAGACAGTTCTTTTGCAGAACTGTGGAGTGTACTTTTAACTTCCACACAGTCCCAGGACTCAATGCTGTATATTAAAACTTTGCTTTGGTGAAACACTAGAGGGAGCCTAAATTCTGCTTTGTGGTAAATGTTTTTAACACGTGTTAAAATTAGAGACCTTTGAAGTTCTTTTTAAACTCAGTAGATGCAGCCATGAAATGGCATATTGAAATAATATGCAATATTATTCTATAAGCCATGCAGTATTATTATTTAAGATGTTTGGAAAAAATTGAAAAATTACTTAGGTGATAATCTAGAAGTGATGTGGATGTTTTACACTAATTTAGTATCTTATACCTTGTGACATGCACTTATGACTCTGATTTTTAGAATAAGCTTTGACATGCAATTTTTTATTTTACATAAAGATTTGGAGGTGTGGCTAAGGGGATCTATGATATTTATGTTTTTTTTTCCTTTTCAAATGTTGTTTGATGTGCCTTGCTTCAGAGGTTCCCTGAAATGTTTTTATTAGTTACTCCCTAGATCAGTAAGTGAAAACCTGACAGAGAATTTTTAAAAAGACAATTTCTTCATCTTAGTCTTTGTACATTGCATTAATAGGGCCTGCTCCTGCAGAGCCCCACTTCAGAACCTTCCTGAGCTAGTAATTTGTGTGTGTGTGTAAACCCCATACTTACCCCGCCCCCACTTTGTGAAAGCTCAGGAACATTTTAGTACATTTCTGCTTCATCTTCCATGTCTGTAGCATGCTTTATTGAACCCTTAAGCTAAAACAGTTATTTCTCTAATTCTTTCTTTATTCCAGTGCCCCCTTCTTATTTTTGTTCTTTCTTTACATTTTCATTTTATTTTAGTTACTGAGAAGCATATTGCTTCTGAAGTTGTTTCTGAGCCTTAGATAGAGTGTAGGGGTAAAATCCCATAGGACATGTAATTTTTCTATTTGGATGAGGAACATATTGCTGGCACATGCCCAATGTTGTTGAAGTTTTACTAGGCAGACGTGTTGAAATCAGTCAGTGGCACATGTAATAAACAAGGATGTGGCTTTTCACAGATTTCCCATCCTCCCTTCTGTTACTGCTCCGGGGGTCATGTGGCCAGCATGACTGCATTGAACGCACTGAGAAGTGGTACCTATCTATACTTGCATTTGCATGCTTTTGAACTGCAGAAGCTGGGACTAGAGATGAGAGCTCAACTCATCATGGAGCACTTGGGCCTTGAACTACCAACCTTCCGATCTTCTGATCATCAGAACTGGTGTTTTAACCACTAAGTCAACACATTACATTAGGTTACACTTTGGTTAATTAGAATTTTAAAATATTTTTGCTCTCCTAAATTAATTTTTATATGTAATCAATTAAGCCTTTTTATATGTAAAGAGCCAATCTGTGAATTATTTTGAAATGATTAATAATGTAGGTTGACTGTAGTTCATACTAATTTTGAAGTTTTAATAATGCGCTTTGTTTTGAAATTTGGCAGGGATATAACTGATGATGAATCATCTGTGGATGAACTAAGGGCAACGTTAAGATTTTTTGCATCTGTAGTAGTACGCAGAATTTACAAGGTAAACTCTACAACATTTGAATCAAAAACAGATTTTTAAAGTGAGGCCTTTGGGATAAGAGTAACGAAGATTATTTAAAACTGAGTGTGGGTCCATCTTAGATACAGCTGTATAATATCAGAGTAATGGTTTTGGCAGGATTCACAAATGCCTGAAAATTTTAGTTTTGTGAGAGTGATGGGAGCTTTATGATGGGGGAAAGTACAAGATCTGGAGAACTCTGAGATGAATTTTTCCTCAGTAGTATATCTATAGTAAAAAAAAAAAAAAAGGCCAGGATACCATGACACTGTGTGAGTTACTTCTAAGTTGAATGGTTTTAGTCTCAGAAAACCTAACTTATTACTGGATGCTTTGCTTCTGAGAACCAGGATTTTTAGTATATACTTTATATACTATATACACTAATAATATACAGTAATAAAGTATAATAATACTTTTTAAGTGGTAATAGCAGACATAATTTCTTTTATGTGTATATGTGTTTTTTTAAAAAAAAAAACAGGTGGATATTCCAACAGTTATAACAAGGAAAATGCTGAAGGTAGCCATGAAGCACATAGATGTAATAGCCAAAGCTAGACAGAAAGGTAAATAACATTTTAAAATATGTATATTACAAACTCAGTGCTTCCAAACTGGCACTCATTTTAATAAAATTTACAAAAATGAAGCAAACCATATGATTTATGGCGCACAGATGTCTGTGTTAGAGCAAAATTAGTTCCTTTGAATTCAGAAAGGTTCTCTCCAAGGTAAATGTGCTTGCGATGCAGTTTTGAAATACTTTCAGGTAGGTTTTGACTAAGCAGTAAGAAATGGAAAGGTGCAATTGCTTTTTAAAATTCCTTTATATGTAATAAATTGCTGTTTCTTCAAGTACTACATTAATGTAGTACACAATACAATTGAGCAAATATCAGTGGTCTACATCCTTTCTTGTGCAACTGACTATAATGGGAGTTTATTCTGCTTCCCTTCTCCTACTATTAATTAATAATAATTAATAATTTTTATTTGTATACCGCTTTTCCTCCAGATCAAAGCGGTTCACAACATACAAGCTACATGTCACATGCTATAACACAAAGCAATACTACACTCTGAGCTGCCTAAAACCCAGCTCTGGAGACCTTCCCATCCCTGGAACAGGCTTGGGGAGTTCAAAGGGGGCTACAGAGGAGAGATATCAACCTTTTCCAGTTCCACTAATGAAAGCAGTTAGATTAGTAGAAACACACTCTTGGATCTTGATCAATGTTTGCAAAACTGGAGGTTCTCATTTTTTGTGGTCATTATTCTGAACAGTACTGTGATCTTAAGATATTCAAAACTTGCTGTAGATGGTGATGGTGATTTACAATAATTTGGGTTGGCTTCACTTTGCATGACTTTTGTGTAACTCAGTTGTCAAAAATAACCCTCAGTTCATTTCTGAGCTTAATTTAAGACATTACTTTGACCTTTGAAGTCTGAAACAACTATTTCCTATAGGGATTGAGCATAGGCGGATTTTCCCTTACGTAGGGTGATCTGGAACATATAGGGCCCACTATACTCCAGACCAAGGGTTAAAAGTGCCCCCCTCCTTTTCCCCAAAATCAGAAGTGATGAGACAGTCATGGCTTGTTTAGAAAAGGTATTTTTTCAGCCCCAAAATTGTGGAGGAGAGTTCCTTAAAATTGTGCCCCCCCAAGAAATTTCTGGAAGTGTAGTGCAGAGAGAAGGCAGAGTTTGGCAAGGCAATAGAAGGCCTTGCAACATCCAGCCAATCAGATTTAAGTTAGGAGAGGATAAATGAACCATTAGAGTCAGTTAGCAGTTCAGTTCAGTTTAGCTTAGTTAGTGTTAGAGTCTGTTAGTGAGGGACTCTGTAAAGAGCAGAACTCACAAGGGGAGTTACTGTTATAAACTATTCTGAGGGATAGACAGAACATTGGTGGCTGGTTTAGGAATAGATTATACAAAATAGGTTATCCTAAGGAGGACTGAGAAGGTCCTGGGGTAACTAAGGATTGTTTTCTGAAGAGTAGTGTGTAAAGTAAGAAGTGAAGCACAAACAATAAGCACATGTATGAAACATTTTATCCTAAATAATTAGCTTTATTGTGGAATTAAAGTAACTACCAAGTATAAAAAGAAGAAATTATAACTGTAACAACATGTAACAAGGAAAGCAAGACCATGAAGTATCAACTGTAGTAACCATCTCATACTAGTGATACATTGGCCTGTTACAGACTGCCAAAATAAAGCTGCTTCGGGTCTCTTTGGAGATATGCTATATAAATGATGCATGGGTCCTAAGAGTCCGGAGGTCGTGCCGAAACCACACTCCATTCCTAAGCACTGGAGGGCAGCTTTGGTGCAGCTTCCGGATTCTTCGGATGCATGCATCATTTAAACAGCATACCTCCAAAGAGACCCGAAGAAGCTTTATTTTGGCAGTCTGTTCACATTAACTTTCAAATAAACCTCTAGCTTTATTTTATTAAAAACATGTCTGGAATTCTAATAAAGAAACACGCCACCAACATTTAAAAAGATAGTTTGGGGTTAAGTCCCTTGAGAGGATTGGAGTGGTGAGTCCATTCGACCCATAGGTGCCATTGAGTGGAAATAATAAGGTGACTAACTGTGTCACCGTCACAGAGTGCAACAGCAGTGGGGTTGAAAGGCCCATGGTGCTGTCCTACAAGAAAAATTGTATTGAAAAGGTAAGTGGTTGTCACAAATTGGTGGCAACGTTGGGATAACAAAACCCATTGGGCTTCCATTTAGGGAAAATAGGTGAAGAATAATAGTTCTCCACTGGAAAGCGAAAACACAGTTGATTGTAGGGCAACTAGGCATGTTGCAGGTGTTTTGTAAGCCACACAATTCCCACTTGTGTTTTGAATATTTTAGCTACTTTATTGTTTACTTTCTTTTGATTTTGTTTTGTTGTTGGTTAATGCAGATATTAATATAAATCCAGTTGCTTTAATAAGTCTGGACCCCTTTAACAAGTCTGGTCTAGTAATAATTAGCTGTTTTTGTCTCATAAATTATTTGTTATGAGTTATGTATGCTGAATTGTATTTTTTCTACAGTGAAAAATGCTGAATACTTACAGCAGGCTGCTTTGGAAGAATATGGACCAGAGCTCCATGTGGCTTTAAGAAGTAGGAGAGATGAACTACATTATTTAAGGAAACTTACTGAAATTCTCTTCCCCTACATTCTGCCTCCAAAGGCAACAGTCTGCAGGTATGTTACCTGAGCTATAATATTTGACATACTTGCCTTACATCCTTTTGTGTAGCATGGTACAGTGAATCCCAGTTTCATATCAGGACATATAGTGATAGTAAAATTAAGTAATTAAAGTTTCAGTCTCCAAATACCGCATTACAATTACATTATGGCTTCATTCTTACCTTGCCATAGCCCTATGAAGTCTGATAATTAGATCAGGTGAGCACTTATAAAGTTTATGAAAAATTAGGATGGGAATAGAGTCAGTACAGTCATTGTTTGTGATAGCCTTCAACACCTGGAGAAAATGCATGTTAAATGGCTAACAGTGATATGTCAGTCCTAACTGCATCCAGTACTGTTTGAGGCTCCATGTATTCCCAGTGTGTACATGGAATCCTATACAAATACAACTATGAATTAATTCTGATGACAGTTTTAATTGCTCATGTCTTTGCACATGTAAAGATGTGAAAGTGAAGGAAGAAACTCTTACACATGTGAAACTTTATATTTGCATATTACCCTTCTAATTTGACATATAATTTAATTCAATTTATTTCCTCATAACAGAGACAAATAAAAACATAAATTTCAGCATAACAGAGACAAATAAAAACATAAAAGATGCCCTGCTGGATCATACTATCTAGTCTGTGTAGTCCAGCATTGATTTTTCACAGTAGCCAGCCAGCTGCCTGTGGCAAGCCTATAAGAAGGACATCAGCATAATACCACTCTCTTGCTTGCCATTTTATGACAGTTGGCTTTCAAAAGCACACTATAGAATTTCAAATTAAATTCAGTGGCAGGGCAGCTGGGCTGTATATCAAGGTTAGCGAGCATGGTTTGTTCATCATTCCTCTAAGGCTAACCAAATGGTTTCTTTTAACCAAGTCCTGTAGTCACACTGTCACATGCTCTCAGCCTCAGGGGAAGAAAGTGGCAAACATCTTCTGAACAAATCTTGCCAAGAAAACCTCAATGATAGGTTCACTTTGGGGTCGCCATAAGTCAGAAACTATTTGAAAGTACACAGCAGCAACAACAAGAACAACAACTGTAGGGTAATTTAAGTTACCTAAGGCGTCAGCCTCTGGTAAGGAAACAAAAATATTTAAATATGAAAAATATTAAAGCCAAGTCTGTTAGGGGAGCTTATCCCTTGGTATTCTAAATTGGCTCCAGTCTCCTGGGCTGCACCCGGGATGCGAGATGGAGGCAGGGATTATCACACACTAAATCACCACTGAATCGCCTGCCGCCATCAGCCTGGGTCCCAGCTGCTCTCCACCAGCACTTTTAAGAAGTCAGAAAGCTGACTTCTAAAAAGTGTTGATGAAGCACGGCTGGGACCCGGGCTGATGGTAGCCGAGAATTTGGTGGTGATTTAATGCGTGATAATCCTCACCTCCATCTTGCGTCCTGGCTGCAGCCTGGGAGGCTGGAGCCGATTTAAAACGCCAAGCAATAAGCTCCAGGGTCTAGCTTTAAATCAGCAGAATAGCAGAAATGTGCCTTTGTGTTACGATGCTTCTCTAAGAACTGAGATTGATTCATAAACAAGTAGCTTGTAGTTCAAACAAAAGTTTACTAATGGCTTTATATATACATAGAGGTCTAGTGAATAGTTCAGGTAGAAAGAAAGAAAAATACTTATCTCACCATATTTCCAACGAAAGTTGAGCAAGGAAAAAGATGGGAACACAACAATTCAGGAGAAAATCTTTGAGAGAAAATGCCTGCTAGTCTCAAAGGGGGAGTGATCTAAATCACATGGTTAGTTTGAATGAGAGAGAAAAAGAGACAGAAGAGTTTGCATGAAGGACATCCCTATCTATCTATTTTGTTATTTACAATAACAATAACAGTCACACTCTGTTTAAACATTCACACGTACATACTCCAAGCTAGTAAAAGAATGAAATCCCTGAACTACTAGATTATATCTGGTCCCACACAAAGATTACAGTCTCCATCTTAAATTTGTAGGTAAAGGAACCAAATACCAAAGTATTCTGCTGTACAAGACATATCTACAGTGAGCCCGCACCATACGCGAGCTCTTTATAGGCGGCTTTCAGTGTATGCTGAAGCCACCTGGGAAATGTGCGCATGCCCCGAGCACGAGTCCCATTATATCCAATGGGACTCGTGAATTGTGCACGTGGCCGCACGGTGAGCATAAGCCCCATTGGTTATAATGGGGCTCAAGATTATGTGTTATTTGCTTTACATGGGGAGGGGGGTCCAGAACGGATCCCCCACATAAAGCGGACCCATTGTACAGTATATATTATATTTTACCACATAATACATTGCCTATTGCACTAGTGTGGTTTAAATATTATCTTGTGAAAGCTCCATAGTATGTGATGAGAGAAGAAAGCAGAACTATGTAAAAACTGACTCTTGTATTATTTTCAGATCATTCAGTTTACTTCTAAGAGAAATCCTGTCTGGTTCTGTTCTCCTTCCTTCCATGGATTTCATAGCTGATCCGGTTAGTTTTGAGAGGTTGAGTTACCACATGTTTCTTTTTATCAAATAAGCACAGAAATCCCTTGCTTCTTTCCAGATGTCCTGGGAACAAATGCACCTGGGAGGCTGTTTACCTCTCCACTACTTGAGATATCAGATCTGACTACAGTGATATATCCCTTGGTTATATCTCATTTAGATTATTATAATGTGCTGTAGGTGAGGTGCATCTGGAAACTTCAGTGGGTCCAAAATGTTGCAATGAGGTTGTCAACTGGGACTGGTTACAGGGAGTATGTGACTCTGTGTTAAAAAAAGCTTCACTCTCTACTGATTTATTTGAAAGTGCTAGTTTTCACTTTTAAAGCCCTACATGGCTTATGTCAAGCCAGCATGGTGTAGTGGTTTGAGTGTTGGGCTACAATTCTGAAGACCAGGGTTCGATTCCAAGCTCATCCCTGAAACCCGCTGAGTGACCTTGGACAAGTCATATGTTCTCTGCCTCCTCTGAAGAAATCTTGCAAAAAAAAAACCCATGCCTTGGAGTCACCATAAGTCACATACAACACGAAGGCACACAACAGAGGTGTGTGAGAGAGGAGACCGGTGGGGTCCCACAGGGCTCTGTCCTGGGCCCAGTGCTATTCAACATCTTTATCAATGACTTGGATGACAGAGTTGGGGGCATACTTATCAAATTTGCAGATGACACCAAATTGGGAGAAATAGCTAATACTCCAGAGGACAGGATCAAAATTCAAAATGACCTGAATAGACTAGAAAGCTGGGCCAAAGCTAACAAAATGAAATTCAACATAGAGAAATGTAAGGTAACGCACTTAGGGTGGAAAAATGAAATGCACAGATATAGGATGGGGGACACCTGGCTTAAGGAGACTACATGTCAGAGGGATTTAGGAGTCCAAGTAGACCACAAGTTGAACATGAGTCAACAGTGCGGTGTGGCAGCTAAAAAGACCAATGCAATTTTAGGCTGCATCAATAAAAGTATTGTGGCTAGATCAAGAGAAATAATAGTGCCACTGTATTCTGCTTTGGTCAGGCCCCATCTGGAATATTGTGTCCAGTTCTGGGCACCACAATTCAAAAAGGACGTTGAGAAACTGGAGCATGTCCAAAGGAGAATGACTAAAATGGTGAAGGGTCTGGAAACCATGTCCTATGAGGAACGATTTAGGGGGCTGGGGATGTTTAGCCTGGAGAAGAGAAGGTTAAGAGGTGATATGATAACCCTGTTTAAATATTTGAAGGGATGTCATATTGAGGAGGGAGCTAGCTTGTTTTCTGCTGCTCCAGAGAACAGGACCTGGAACACTGGATGCAAGCTCCAGGAAAAGAGATTCCACCTCAACATTAGGAGGAACTTCCTGACAGTAAGGGCTGTTTTGACAGTGGAACACACTCCCTTGGAGTGTAGTGGAATCTCCCTCCTTGGAGGTCTTTAAGCAGAGGCTGGATGGCCATCTGTCGGGGATGCTTTGATTGAGAGTTCCTGCATAGCACGGGGTTCGACTGGATGGCCCTTGTGGTCTCTTCCAACTCTATGATTCTGTGATTCTAACAACAAATGGCTTGTGTCCAGTCTATAAAAGATCATATCTTACTATACAAGCCAGCTGAAGTTTTAAGATCTTGAGGGGAAGGCTTTCTCTCAGTCCTATCATCATTACACATGCATGTGGTGAGGATATGAAAGGAACCTTCTCCATGGCTGGTCCTAGGCTCCCTTCCGCAGAAGGTCTGGTTAACCCTCTCCCTGTTCTTTTTCCATAGGAAGATGGAGACCTTTTTATTCAGCCAGGCCTTTGAGATTTAAATTATGTAGGGTGAATGTGGGTGGAGTTGTGTACTGTATTTCTTATCTTTTATATTAATATTTTCAATGTGTTTTAACTGTTTTAAACTGGTTTTTGGAGCCAGCATGGTGTGATGGTTTGAGTGTAAGACAGTGACATTGGAGAACAGGGTTTAAATCCCCACTTGACCATAGAAATCCACTGGGTAACCATAGGCAAGTTGCACTGTCTGTACCTCAGAGGGAGAAAAAGGCAACCCCATCTGAACAAATCTTGCCAAGAAAATCCTGTGAAAGGATCACCTTAGAGTTGCCGTAAGTCAGAAATAACTTGAAGGCACACCACCATCATTACAACAACCATGTTTTTAAAAGTACACAGTTATTTTTTAACTTTTGTAAAATAAGATTTTGACTTAATTTTGTTTGACATTACTGTAAGCTGCCCTGGATTCAATCATGGGAGAAAGGTGTGGTATACATTTAATAAATAAACAAGGGCCTTTGCTTTCAGGGCTCCAGGAATGAAGTAAGGCATTTTAGAAAACAGGCAACGAAATGGCTTGATCCCCCACCCTAACTATGCCATGTGGCATTTAGTTTGAGACTGGGATCTGTCTAGTTTTCTTAAAATTGCATTCTGAAATCACGTTGGTAGATGTGGATGAAAAGATGAATGAACTGATGTCCTATTCCATTGTCCATACAAGTATTTGTCTGTATCTCTGTCACATCTCACCTCTAAATAGGTTTTTCTGTGTTTGTGAGTGTCCAAAGACTCTGTTCACATAGAAGAGAAAGGAGAGTAATTAGTGCTGCCTTCTTCTGTTGGTAATATTTTGATACCTTGTACAGTCTTGCTAAGGAGGAATGTCTTTCAGTAATGTCAGGGAGTGTTAGCAATCGGCTTCATGTAGGTTACTGTTGGTACCAGGTGTTTGATAAATATATGTATATGTCTTTTCTCCTTCCATTAGGATACTGTGAATCATCTGCTACTTATCTTCATTGATGACAGCCCTGTGAGTATTGACAGAGCAAGAATAATATCATGCTGATGATGCAGTCACATAGTCATGCTCAGTTGGATACTGTCTTTTTTTCCAGCCTGAGAAAGCAACGGAGCCTGTTTCAGCATTGGTTCCCTTTCTGCAGAAGTTTGCCGAGCCCAGAAATAAGAAGCCTTCCGTAAGGATGAAATAATGGTTTAAAGCAGTGGTTCCCAACCTGTGCCGCAAGGAGCCCTTAAGGTTCTACATGCACTTCCCAGGTGCCTGACGGCCACTCCAGGAAAATAAAAGAAAAAAATTGAATGAAATTAAAGAATAAGAAACACTACTCCTGAACTAAACACCATTAACTTGTAAGATGTAGGGTAGGCCTCTTAGGGGCTCTGCCGTAGAAATTGATTCTAAAAAGGGCTCTGCGAGTCAAAAAGGTTGGGAACCCCTGGTTTAAAGTTTAAATGCCACGTGTAGATTTTTTTAAAAAGAGAGAGGTATCTCGACAGCCACCTGGAAACAAATTCAATTGTGTTGCTCTTATACAGGCCTTGCAATTGGAATTGAAAGAAATCAGAGGCCACCAGGATATTTTCTTTCTCTTCATGAATTTTCTGAAAAAAGAAGGAGCAGTGCATGTATTACAGTTTTATCTTGATGTAGGTAAGGTACCATAAGATGTTTTTACCTTATTTCTGTTAAATAACCCATTTCATGATTCATTTTATTGTAAGTCCCAGTAGTGGCAAGTAACCCTCCTGCCCACAGGCCTGAAGCATCCCACAACCAACCTCCATCTGGTGCCTGCTTTCCTCCAGTCAGACTACAAATCTCCTTTGTAGAGAAGAGAAGTTCTTTTTCACCTCTACACTGCATTTGGGATTTAAGGGTTGGAGGGAAAATCTTCGTTATAGCTGATGGAGGCTTTTTGTAGCCTCTCACCCCCACCCTTCCAGTTCTTTAGGCTGCCCTTTTTCATCAGTTCACCCTGCAGATTTGGTTTTGAAAAACAGATTTTCCTCCCTTTAAGTTAAACAGTAAACTTCTGAACTCTTCCTGGTTTTTGTTCTCTTTCCCCTCCTTCTCTTCTTTCTGGCATTTTGGCCAGTCCATGTGGCCCACATATGGTTCTAGAGGCAGAAAATTGGCCTCTTTATACACCAGAGTTGACCACCATTGTAAAGGAAGTGTGTGGCTTTTTCTCATGAGGGATGTTCTAAGATCTGATGAAGTAGACTGAGTCAACCAAACTTATGCTACAAATTTCTTTCTCACAGTCTTAAAAATGCTGCAAGATCCCTTTGTGGTCTCATGAGAGAGTTTTTCTAGCTCTACACAAATGTGCTGTAGGGTAACATCCACTGTTCAGATATTCAAACAAGTTGTCTGAGGATGTTGGGGTTCCTAGTGTATATTACTGCTTGTAATGCCAATAGCAATAGAAGGCAGGCAGGCAGGAGAAGAAATAAAGGTGGTCATGTTGGGCCGCAGATCTGAACACATGGGAAAATTGGGGGGGGGGGGTTCTAAGGAGAAAATTAGTTTTTCCATTGAAAAAATTGGGGAAAATACATAAACAATAACACTGTTTAAAATTGAAATGTTTTTGAAGACAAGGGTTTATTTCATCTAAATGAAATGTGAAGATGTTTGTGTAAAATCATTTACAGAATTAGAATATGATAATACCTGTCAAACACTAGACATACAAAAAACTCAAATCCAAGATGCATTTCTACATATGATGGATACTGTTATCCTAGTGAGAGGAGAATGGATTGTGGAGAAGTGGCCTTCATTGCTTGTAATGATGATACACTGTTCAAAAATTCAGCATTTTCAATGTTGAGTTGAACTTTATCCACATATGCAGCTAACCTCCTCTGTGACATTGTGGCTGGGTGGAAGATGTTTCTGTTCAGATAATATGCTTTATTTTGAAAGATATGTGAGTTTTGTGTAGCAAAGAGTAGAGCAGTTTGTACTTCTTGAGTTTACTAATGTATATATTCGCAATATTACTTGTATGAGATTGAGCCATTTATAGTTTTAAATGTACAAAATATAAATAATATACAAAATAATACAATTTTATATTCTAATGAAGTTGGGAGTGAAGCATTTTATTTTAGTTATGCAATAAGCTTGGGTTTACTATGAAAAACGTAGCATATATGTATTTCCCTCAAATTTCCATTTCTTCATCTGGAAAAAGAAAACCCTGGAAATCCCCCCCCCCCAAATTTCAGAATTAAAAAAATAATCATTTGTCTGCTGATCCAGATTTTATTGGAAAGGAATATAATGCAGGGATCCCAAGCGTAAATTCAGCTAATGGCCACTTGGCAGTTGATTCATTGTTAAAGTATTAGTGTAACATTTTATGAATACACTTTTACTCCACATAAAATATTGTCAGCGTTCAAATAACAATAGATTTCTTTTACCTCCCCCCATTTCTTTTCCTGACAGAGCAATTTAATGACAGAATTTTACAGCCAGAATTGACTGATGATGAGATGATGTCTCTTCATGAAGAAGTAGTGAAAATCTACAAAACCTACTGTTTGCATCAAAGCATTGACAAAATTAAATTTGATCCTTTCATCGTGGAAGAGATACAGAGTAGTAAGTGGAACTGATAGAAATTTTGAATTGGAACTATAGAGATATAGGTCCAAAACACACTGCAGAAATAATTCAGTTTGAGAGTGCTTTAGCTGCTCTGGCTTCATGCTAGGGAATTCTGGGAACTGTAGTTTCGTTAGACATTTAGCTTTCTCTATCAGCGAGCTCTGGTGCCACAATAAACTACAGTTCCCAGAATTCCCTAGTACTGAGCCAGGGCAGTTAAAGCAGAATCAAACTGGATTATTTCTTCAGTGTGTTTGGGACCATAGAGTGTCCATTAGGTGTTAGCTCATTTATTTCTTATATATATGGCGACCAGCATCCACAAAACTGTTTAATGTTGACACAACTAAGTGTGTGTGTGTGTGTGTGTGTGTGTGTGTGAGGGTGGATAATCCCTCTGTAGTCCCCATGCACTCACAAGCGGAAAGCTAGGAAACCCAAGCCATTTTTCAGGTGTTGTATAGGACTGCAGTGGAGAAGGGAAGAAAGTTTTGTCATGCTATCTGATATGAATGCTAGCACAGTCATGGTCATTGCAGCCTTGGGAAAACACACACACACACACACACACACACATTTGGGGTTTCATATTTCTCTGGACCGCTTTTTTTCTCCTCTCCCCCAACCAAAAAATAACACATGAATTTCCTCTTCTGGAAGCCTCCAAGAGCAGAAGTTCCCCTTTGAAATGAGTTGCAGCATCCTCTCGCACTGGCTAACATTAAAGCATACCAGTAGTGATTCTAATTCTTTTATCTCTCCCTCACATATTCCTCTATATGGTCTGGGTGCAGAAAATTAGTCCATGAATCCACTGAAGTTGTATGGCTTTGGTATAGATCATAGTTCATGCCCATCAGAAAGTAAAAATATTGGACAAAAGTGGAGCTTACCAATGATTGAGTTTGGGTTCATCTATAACATTTTGCTCAAATTTTACAGTTTTCATTCATTTTGCCATGTTTTCCTTCTTACTTTAAAAAATCCTTCTTTGCTTAGACACTGGTATTTGAGGGGGAAATGGTATAGAAGAGAAGAAATTTGGATCCTGCTTGTAAATACTAATTTTTACAAAAAAAAAAAAAAAAAAATTAAGTGAGCATTTATGGATTGCAGATGTTTTCCACAGTAGTGAAATGATTCTGATTAATATTTTTCACATTTTCCACCTGTAGTTGCTGAAGGACCATATGCTGATGTTGTCAAGCTGCAAACAATGAGATGCTTCTATGAAGCCTTTGAACATGTTTTTTCCCTCTTAGAGACAGTCTTCATACCTAGATTTTGCCACACTGATGAAGTAAGCCTAATGTTAAACTTGTTGTTAAACTTTTGTTCATATGGATTTTAAAAATTTGTCCCACAGGTAATGCAGAGTAGTGCGGAACAATAGAAAATGACTCAGAACTGGGAAACCTTTTTAAGGTTTGCTTTGATTGTGTTTATTTAAATGTAAGTCATTACTAACTAAGCTCAAAGTAACTCTCCTTATTGATAACACATTATCAATTCACATTCTACTCATTTTCAAAGTTAGATTGTTTTTCATAGTGATGTCATTTCTCCTTGTTACCTCTCCAAAGTAGCAAGGATACTATAAGCAGTATACTGAACTGGAAGCCTTCCTAGTAGTAGCTCCATCCGCAACCTGTGAAAAGCCTTTGACCAAAAGGTTCATGTGTAGTTTCTCCTAATGTTTTTTCAGCAACTGACAAAGAGTTTATATTCTCTCAAGTTTTTTAAACTGTTGTGCATTTTGCTGTCCCCTTTGTATCTTTAAGTGGTTCTGTTTCTGTGAAGCTTTTAAGATCTTTTTGTCAGTTTTACTTATGTTTTAGTCTCTTATGGTTGAAAGGGCATATTTTTGTGTGTTATAATAGAAGTTATTGCTGCTTTTTTGTATAGGGATTGGTTTGGATTTTTGTTTGTGCATTATTTGTATTTATGTAAGTTGCGCTGAGAACTGTTATTGGGTGCCAAATACATAAATACAATGAAAGAGTACAGTAGTGATTAGTGATTTTTAATAATTCTCCTCCCCATCCCTGGCTTAGTTTTTCAGATATATCTTAAAAGAAGATGAATCTCCAACACGCAATTCCAAATCAAACAAGTGGGTATACTATATTTGTATGTGTTGAATGTTTTAAATAGCACAGTTGTCAAATGTGTTTGCAGCTGATAGCAAACTTGGTTGTGATAATTTAGTGTATAAATATTCTTCATTAAAATGTGTTACAACATTATCAAACTGTACTGTTGAGTGAAAAAAAACAATAAGCCCAAAAACTGAATGTGACCATACTGAGGAGATGCAATGAGCAGTAGTATGATTGCATGATAATGCCACCTTGTAGCATTTCATAACCTGCCAGTTTAGATTTGTGTATGTATTTTCTTAGAGAAACATAAGTACAGTCAACACATTCAAGTTTTCAGCTCTGTTCTAAAAAAAATATGGATTTTAAATATATTTGTAAAACCATTTTTCCTCTCTCTGTTAAGCTTCATACCAATATCATGCATAGTTCTTTAAAGGACCAAGTGGGCCTTCTGTAGACCTAAGGAAGAAATATGTACATGGTCAAAAAGACAGTAAACATGGTTGATATCCCACTATTTGAACATGGTCAGTCATTTGTAATCATTTAAGCTTTTAAAATTAGTGGTAACCTGTGGTTAGCAATTAGGGCAAGGCAGCCACTGGAATAATATAATAAGTATTACCACCTTTTGTCTTGCTGGCTTTGGGAGCATATCTCTTCAGGCAAGGGTGAGCACATGCAAAGGATTGGAGAGCCACTTGTACCAGCTCCCAACCTCATAACCTATCACTGAGTTGGCAGCAACTTTTCTTCTTTTGCTGTTTGGGGCGAGTTCTTTTGAAAAGGTTATTAATTGCCAGAGTGCTTTTTCAACCCCAAAGGTTTTTTTTTTATAATAATAATAATAATAATAATATTTATTTGTATACCGCCCTCTGGCAAACCAATCCGGGCGGTTAACAACAGTAAAATATAAAATATGACAATTAAAAACACTTTATCCCTCCCCCCCTTAAGACAGTATTAAATAGTATAACATATTAAAAATACAATATCAAGGATAAAAACAGCAATTAAAACTAAAAACCCTGATATCCCTCTGTTGATCCTCAACCATCTCTAAGATGGGGCCACGGGAGGAATGAGGGAATCAGGGAACCTGGGAACCTGGGCCAGGATGGTTAATCTGGAAAGGCCTGCCGGAAGAGATCCGTCTTGACCGCTTTTTTAAAGCTGTCTAATGATGTTATCTGACGGATCTCATCCGGCAGGTCGTTCCAGAGTTTGGGGGCGACAGCAGAGAACGCCCTCTGGGAGGTCGCCGCAAGCCTAGATTTTAGAGGCTGCAGTAAGTTCCTCCCAGAGGACCGGAGAGCGCGGGGAGGATTGTATGGGAGGAGGCGGTCTCTAAGATAGTTTGGACCCAAGCCATTTAGGGCTTTAAAGGTGATAACCAACACCTTGTACTGGGCCCGGAAGCTGATAGGCAGCCAGTGGAGGGACCTCAAAACCGGAGTAATGTGGTCCCTCCTAGATGTACCTGACACAAGCCTGGCTGCCATGTTTTGAACCAGCTGTAATTTCCGAGTCAAGCACAGGGGTAGCCCCATGTAGAGTGCATTACAGAAATCAAGGCGTGAGGTTACCAGCGCGTGCACAACCGTCTCGAGATCCCTTACTTCCAATTTTTTTTTTTAATTTTTGGGGATGGGAAACAAAGGCTTCATGGGACTCCTATAGGCAACATGTGGCTTATAAACCAGAGGATTTCACATCCTTGGTTTAAATAATCATATTCTACCATCATTATCGGTGGTTGCTTGAAATTAATTTGTGGAGCAGCAGGTCCTATAGTAAACAGTGTCTTACCACACTATTCTTGCTTGAAGTTTACATTAGTTTAGTTGAAATTACCAAAGCTCTTCATACTTGAACTGGTTTGTTGTCATAGCTGTTGTTATTGTTTATATGTATAAATCCTTTCAAATCATTGGCTTGAATTCAAAGCCTTGTGTATGTATTTTCCAATACATTTCTAGTACAGAGCTCCACAGATACACAGACTTACTTCACTTGCTTCCTTTTCCCTTATGATTAGGGAAACCCTGCTTGCATAAGTGGGACTGGACTACAGCAGGGCATGTGAAATGGT
Source organism: Sceloporus undulatus (assembly GCF_019175285.1). Taxonomy (NCBI): domain Eukaryota; kingdom Metazoa; phylum Chordata; class Lepidosauria; order Squamata; family Phrynosomatidae; genus Sceloporus; species Sceloporus undulatus. The sequence goes on from NW_024802938.1 coordinate 1,331,512, forward strand.
TATCACATATTTAGTAGTAGTATAGTATTAGAGGTATGTTCAGCCACTGTTTAGTTCCCTTGCCTCTCCTTTTGTAAGAGCTAAGAATTACATGTTTACTGAGATGTACAAATAATCTTGTGTATCTTGATCCTGTTTGGCTCCTCCTGGAAGCAGGAGAAGTTCAGCAAACTATATCCCTTCTGTGAGGGCCTGAATGCCCTAAAGGCACCAGATCCTGTCTTATCTTGGAAGTTAAGTAGGGTCAGCCCTGGTTAGTACTTGGATGGGAGATTGCCAATGAGTATCAAATGCTATAGGTTGTAATTCAGAGGACAAAATTAGCAAAACCACCTCTGAGGATTCCTTGTCTAAGAAAACTGTATGAAATTCTTGGAATCACCATAAGTTGACAGATTAATTGAAGGTGCATGGGCACACATGTGCACGCGTGCGTGCACACACACACATCTTTTATCCATACTTTGTTTATTTTCATGTATAAAGCAGAAACTCTAGTTTGTCTCCACCTGGAATAAGGCAGACAGATCAACCATGGTTTCTTTTGTCTTTCTGGTTTGTGTTCTGAGAGACAACCCATAGTTCCTGGTTTCTATGTTAGAATTATAGGCATCATGGATGGAAAGTCTGGCTTTTCTAGATCAGAGATGAGAATTGTTTATCCCTCCAGATATTGCTGGACTACAACTCCCCATGACCATAGCCATTAGTGAAGAATGCTGGGAGTTGTGGTCCAGCAACCTCTGGAGGACCACATGATTACCACCCAATCCTATATACCATTCAAGTGACTGGGAATCAAGCACCAACATATTGTCTCATTCATAATATGCCATTTGAATGGGGCCAATTTGTAGAGGAGTTACTTCCTATTTTGCCAGGGTAACTGTATTTGAAAAACATTTCCCTTGCTTAATTATTGAGTCTTGCACTTTTGCTTGGTTTGTTTCTTTACATACAGTTGCAACAAAATTGTTTGTTACCACATGTCCCTGTTTCACATGGTTCCTGAATTTATAATAGTCCAGATAGCTATCTTTTTATATAATCTGCTATCAGAGTCTGAGTTGTACTAAATTGATTTTAGAATGTCTACAAAAGCCAAAATTGGCTTGTCATTTTTCCACAAACATATTGTATATGTGATACTAAGTGTTTATGAAAAGGGGGCAAAGATGGAGTTTCTCTTTTGTTCACACAGCAATCCCTTAGCTAGACTTACATTTCTGTTTATAGGCTAGGCTTAACTTGAAAATGACTTAATGAAGCACACACTGGGCTCTACATCTCTTGTTGGCTAGTCACTTTGATACTGTAAATCTGACCAATGCTTTATTAAGGATATTGCAAAATACCATCAAAATAAGGGGGTAGGTTGCCTTTTGATGCAGGGAAAGCCAGGCAATCCCTTCCACTGTCTAGTGATATGTAAGTATTAGTCTGTTGCTTATATCTTAAAGCATGAGTGGGAAAAGTGCAGTCTACGGGCCACATGTGATCTCAGAGGGCTGTTTTTGTGGCCTTCACAGCTCCCTTTGGGAGGGCAGTGTTGCTTTCTGAGTTGCACTACATTTTATTACAGTGCATGTGTTTATCTGCTTTTGAAACCAAAACAAATGACACTGACAAATGCACTTTTCAAACTTTAAAAGTTTTATTGTTGTTTAAATAAATACAACTTGTTTGAACTTTACAACTGGTGACATGACACTCCCTCCCACTGACCAAAGCTTGGCAATGTAACCATTTATGTGATTCTCAGAGACCATGAAGAAGGACAGGTTGCTTACCTGTAAACAGTATTTCTTCGAGTGGTCATCTGCAAATTCATACAAATCCTGCCCATCCTCCCCTGTCCTGCTCACTTTATTTCCTTTCTATTGCTGCTATGCGGCATACTTTATGGAACTGAGAAAGAGCAGGAACACTAGAGGGCTTATAAGAAAGTGGGCAGAGGTACTGCCACAAAGTTGCAAATAGAGTTTTGGCCATTGATTGCAGAAGTTTCCAAAGTTTGCTGTGCAGGCGCTTGCAGAATAACCCATTTGTGTTAATTCTCAGATGACCACTCAAAGAAATAGAGTTACAGGTAACCAAAAAAAGCCTGTCCTGGCTTTTTGGATATTATTTCTCTATAATTGCAGAGGTAACCTCAATTTGGATGATTTTCAGTAGGTCAAGCTGATATGCCATTGATTTTGCTTGTTCATACTGCACCAATTTGTGACTACTGGTATATCATAGTGCCTTTATAACAAATGTCACTGGACACACTATTTAAATTACATGGAAGATTGTTTCCAGGCTATATTTATGTAGAAATTCTGCAAATAACAACATATCCCTGCCATGTTTAAATTGTTAGCAAAAATAGCATTCATCTTGGCTTAATGCATTGCTGTTTACAGTTTTCTTAACTAGAAATCTGTCACCAGGCATTCTTAAATACTAATTACCAATTAGGAGAATGGCATTATCTGTTTGGAAGTATCAACATACAAATAGTCTTTAAAAACAACAACCACCACCCCTCAGAATTTCATGCAACAACATAAATGTACTGGGGAATCAGAATGTCTATATTTAAGGGCTGTTCATCTGAAGCTGTTGCTTTATTTTATGGGAGTAGTGCATTAGCAGCTAACTACATAGTATAGTTATCTTGTAACTGTTATTAAAAGGTTGTTTTCCTTCTTTGGCATTCTGTAGGTACCACTTGCTGTAAGCAAAAGATGCTTAGTGCGTTTCTAGATTAAGAAATTAAGTTTGCCTTTCTGGTTTTACCGCCAACTTATCCATGAGTCATATCAAAATTCATAATTTTGGTCCCAAAACTTGCCCTAGACATATACATGAGGTCAACTTATAGTTGAATATATATGGTAGGCATGCTTTATACAGCCCCTCCCTCCCTGCCTCCCTACACACACACACACACACACACACACACACACACACACAGCACCATCACCACCCAGATAAGCATGTCTGTTTATCTGTCTTGGCGATGCTCTATTTCATGGACAATTTCTGTTTTGTGTCTGGTTACAAAAGACATTCTAACAGTTCATGGCTTCAAATGAAACTCATTTCTTCTTGTTTAGAACATAAAGGCACATAGAGGGAGATGGTCCAGAGAATGCTGGAGAATGTATTTATAATCTCTATATTTTGAGGCCATTTTTCAGTGTTTGTTTTCCCTCCTCTGTTCATAAACAGGTTCTCCACTCCCAAACCAGAATAGAGCGATGAAGTAGTGGGATTTGTCTTAGTCAGGTTTTGCAAAAGGCAGTTTCAATAGGAGCAGGTTTAGCATTGCACTCCAATGGAATTTGTGGGCCAGAATCCAGTTGTGGCAGAAGAAACTTCACCAAAGGCACTTTCCTTTCCCAGACAGCCCCTGTGCTCCTGCAACACTTTTTCTCTTCCTTCCATACCTGCCACTAGCCCTCTGAACCACCTAGTGCCTTGCTCTGGAGGCCTTCCCAGGTATTTAGGGGTTGTACAGGAAGGTTCTTCCATCACTGCGCATATCTTCTTCCACCAGTTGAGTCCTGGCTTTCCTTCACCCTATTCAGCCTGCGTAAGTAGTTTCTGGATTTGTGGAGAGAGAACAATTGACTGATGAGGCACTTTTTCAGATGTATTTCAAAGAAGGTGCAATACACCTGTGCATCAGAGATTCAGTGTGTGTGCCCGTTATTTCTAAATGATGCGAAGGCCTGAAAAAAGTGGGGGAAATTATTGTTTTCTTTTAGAATGATGAATAAAGTGTTTTAGGCAAGATGTTAATCTACTTTCCAAAATTATTTTGAAAACTCTATAAGAGGAATACATTTAAGATTATGTACAGTATCTTGCATAACTGCACTCCCTGTTGTTGGCTTCCTTTTTTCAGTTCTTTTATTGAAAATATGTTTGGTTCTGTAGAGTGCTAGAGGAGACATACTAATTTTCTTCCTTTTATCAATGTTGATGGTTTTTTCAGTTTTTAATGTTTTCGTGCCTGCTCATGCACTGGCATGACTAATGAGATTTCTTATAGATCAAGTGTTCCTTACAACTCAAGAGACTGTAGCTCTCTCTCTCTAGTTGTTGCTGTGTACCTTCAAGACATTTCAAACTTATGGCAGCCCTAAGGCCATATTATGGTGTGTTTTGGGGTCAAAATTTGTTCAGAGGAGGTTTGCCATTGCCTTCCCCTGAGAGTGAGAGCATGTAACTTGTGGGTTTCGTAGACAAACTGGGAAATGAACCCTGGTCTCCGGGGTCATAGTCTAGCATCTCTCTCTCTCTCTCAATCTCAATCTCTCAAATTCACTTTGTAATTGTTGTCTGAATAAACTGTACTTTTAATATACTAAATAAAATTATCCATAATACACTGTATGTTCCTAAAGTAACGTTGGCCTGTTACAGACTGCCAAAATAAAGCTGCTTCGGGTCTCTTTGGAGGTATGCTATTTAAATGATGCATGGGTCCTAAGAGTCCAGAGGTCGCGCCAAAGCCAAACTCCATTCCTAAGCACCGGAGTGCAGCTTTGGTGCAGCTTCCGGATTCTTAGGAGGCATGCATCATTTAAATAGCATACCTCTAAAGAGACCCGAAGCAGCTTTATTTTGGCAGTCTGTAACAGGCCAAAATTACTTTCAATCTGTAAACGGTACTACAAGCATACCTCACTTAATAAAGGCTATAACAAACTCCTTTTTACAAAGCCTTTTTACAGGAGCCCAGAGCTGTCCCCTTTTCCTTGTCTTCAGTCCAGCTGGAAGGTGTTTTTTCCCCAGCATTGGTGTGGTGGGGATAGTGAAGTAGAGCTAGAGAATGACAGGCTGTCAGTGTAGGATTACAGCATTGTCTCTACAGTAAACAATGCAGTAAAGTGGAGCGTGTCCAAAGGAGGGTGACTAAAATGTTAAAATGTCTGGAAACCATGCCCTATGAGGAATGACTTAGGGAGCTGGGGATGTTTAGCCTGGAGAAGAGAAGTTTAAGAGGTGATATGATAGCCCTGTTTATATATTTGAAGGGATATCATATTGAGGAGGGAGCAAGCTTGTTTTTTGCTGCTCCAGAGAACAAGACCCGGAACAGTGGATGCAAGCTACAGGAAAAGAAATTCCACCTTAACATTAGGAGGAACTTCCTGACAGTAAGGGCTGTTTGACAGTGGAACACACTTCCTTGGAGTGTAGTGGAATCTCCTTCCTTGGAGGTATTTAAACAGAGGCTGGATGGACATCTGTCAGGGGTGCTTTGATTGAGAGTTCCTGCATGGCAGGGGGTTGGACTGGATGGCTCTTGTGGTCTCTTCCAACTCTATGATTCTATGAAAGTTTGTCCTGGGAAAAAATGAGATTCTACCTCTAAGTGATCCCATTGTAGCTGTGTAAGCCTATGTTCAACAGGTAAGCTAAATAGCTGGAGGCAGAAATGCTTTCTGATTGTATGTAAAGAGAAAACAGAAAGACAAGGGGAAAGCAGATTAGTCTGCCTTACCAGTTACCCTGGTAAATTTGCCACTCAAAAATAAATAACTAAATAAATAATCCCGAGATTTTGTTTTTATATACAGGGCTTACCTGACCTTTCATATGTGTATATTGTTAGTTTTGGATAAGAGGTTTTCTGGAAATGTTGAACTGCTCCTCCTCCTCCTCTTCTTCTTCTTCTTCTTCTTCTTCTTCTTCTTCTTCTTCGTCTTGTCTTGTCTTGGTGGTGTAGGAACCTATCCCTTTTCTTTCCATGTTATTTCTATTTCTCATATCAAAGTTTCTCTTAAAGAAGTCAAGTCCAGGAAAGCATCTATTTCATTGGTAATAGCACATTGTCCCAATTTTTCTGAAATTTCCTTTTTTTTCCTGGATAGAAGGGAAAAAAATATTTTCTCCATAGCTTCAAAAACTGTGGAGATTTTACATGTCTAAGGACACCACAGTGTGCAAAAATAAATTGCACTCATTTCTGTGCTGTAACACTCCTTTCATCCTGGCTGCGCCCATACCTGGCCCAGAGGGACCTAGAAACTGTTGTACATGCTCTGGTAACTTCGAGACTGGATTTCTGCAATGTACTCTACATGGGGCAACCCTTATACCAAACTCGGAAGCTGCAAATGGTGCAGAATATGGCAGCCCGGCTGGTCACTGGCGTTTCCAGGACCAGCCATATAACACCGGTTTTGAAAGATCTTCATTGGCTGCCCATTCGCTTCCGGGCTCAATATAAGGTGTTGGTGATTACCTATAAAGCCCTAAATGGCTTGGGCCCAGGATACCTAAAGGACCGCCTCTCCCCATACATTCCGCCTCGCACCCTCAGAACGTCTGGGCAGCAATTACTGAAGGTGCCTGGGGCTAGGTTATCCTCCACTACACGGAGGACATTCTCCACGGCTGCCCCAGCCCTTTGGAATACGCTGCCCACCGAGCTCCGCTCGACTACCACCCTGGCCCAATTCAGGAAGGACTTGAAAACCTTCCTGTTCCAACAGGCATTCCCCGATTAAAATCCTGTGGGCCTCCCTCCTCTTCCGTGGCCAAGAGGTTGGGCTAAGGGGCTTTTAATTCTGTTAGTTTTATTGACTGTTTTTATTGATTGTATGGTTTGCCTTGTGTATTTGTATTGTTTATGGCACCATTGTTTTTAATCTATGTTGTAAGCCGCCCTGATCGTGGGAAGGAGCGGGATATAAATAAAATTTTTATTATTTATTATTTATTATCCTTGGCTGACTAATCAACCCTGAAGAAAGGGGACATTGGTTAGACTTGGCTAACCTCTTCTCCCCTCTGGTGATCAGAGTTGTCAGACTTGGCAACACTGTGTCCTTGAATGCTAGATTACATTCTTGTTCTCTCATTCTACAGCACCTTTTTGTATGGATCCTTGAACCTATCTCCATTCTTGTTTGTCTCTGGCTTGATCTGGGCAATGAAATGTAAAGTACTGTTTCAAGCTTAAAAGTGTTGGCACAGTAGTTTATTCTGCTTTGAAGGAGTTAATTTCTTTGCTTAAAATTACTGTGCTGTATGTATTTCCCTATTTATTGCACACAGGAGTTCTCAGAAGAAAGGAGAATCTGGAATCAGAAGTATAAGTAGCAAAATTAAAGGAGTGTTCAAGAGTACCACAATGGAAGGAGCTGTGCTGCCCAGCTATGGTCTGGCTGAAGGAGAGGATGACTTTGTGAGTTGTCCTAAGAATTCTGACTATATGCTTGTTATTTATCCTGTCTGGTTTATTAACTGCTGAGCCAACATGCCATTTTATGGTTGCTTCTCTTCTTTCACACCATACTTCTACTTTCTTGGTCTTCTCCCATTTTCTTCATTTTATAATTGCCAGTTAGTAACACACCTGAATTTAACATGGTCACATACATTAAATCCTATAAGAAGTAGCTCCACTCTCTTAACATGCATAAGTTAAATAATTTAAGCATGCTGTGTGTAGCAGGAAAAATTTGTAGGTGTAAAAATAACCTCATATAATGGATGTGACACTATGTACTGTTTATCTACAAAATTAGTTTAGTTTGGTTTTCCTGTTTAAAAAACTTATTAATATGACACTTTCGTATCAATTTGTGTGTTTGCCTAGAAGTTATATAACTAATGGCTTGTGCAGGGGTAGGCAACCTTTTTGAGCCGGGGGCTGGGTTGCTGTCCCTCAGACAACTGGGGGAGCGGGGGGAGCTTCCACCTTCCGGGGGTAAGGCCGAATGCCAGGGGTGGAGCTTCCACCCTCCGGGGGCTGGGCCAGCGCTGGAGGCCTTCCCCTCTTGCCGGCCCCTAATGGGGCCCCAGGCCCGTCAAGGTGGGAAAAGAGCCGGCGGTGTTGGGAAATGTAGTTCTTTCTTGAGAATCATTAGAAAACTCAGGAAAGTAAGCAAGATTGTTTAATCTCACTAGCAGAGCTTACACAGCAGAAAAATGATGGGGCAAGCAGGAACAAAACTTTATCTAGCTCACTCCTCTCCCAGCCACGTGTCCCCAATAAAAACACACACTCACTTGGTTAAAAGTGAAAAAGAAAATAAGTTTACTTACAAAATCATGTGTATGAAGAGATACACAGGTCTAGCTTCATGTTGCAAGAAAAATGAGGTAGAAAAGTAGTCTCCACACATCTTAAGAAAGATGTTCCCTCAGCATGCATCCACTCCGGAGATAGACATGCTGATGAGTCTGCAAGCAAGTTAGTAATAATGGCGACTCATCCTGCTTCTTCTTCACTCAAGTCAAAGGAAATTAGGTGTCCTCATGGTAAACAGGAAATGAGGAGGGGGAGTGAGGAGGGGGGTTGTTAGTAAGCAATGAACTACCATAGACATGCATTACTAGAAAGGTCTTAGCATGCGAAGTTGCTATATCCCAACAGGCGGGGGCCACCAGCGCTGGAGGCCTCCCCCTCTTTGCCGACCCCTCAGGGGGGCCCAGGCCCCGTCAGAGGCCGGCAAAAGAGCTGGCTGGGGGCGCCAGCGCTGGAGACCTCCCCCTCTCTGCAGGCCCCATGAGAGGCTGGCAAAAGAACCGGCTGGGGGCGCCAGTGCTGGAGGTCTCCCCCTCTCTGCCGGCCCCTGAGGAGGCCCCAGGCCCCATCAGAGGCCGGCAAAAGAACCGGCTGGAGCGCCAGCACTGGAGGCCTCCCCCTCCGGGGCCCTTCCTCCGCCAAACCTCCCTCCAGAGAGAGAGGTCTGGTGGAGGAAAGACCCTCAGGGAGCCCCAGGACGCCGGTCCACCGGGCCCTGGGCTACCTCAGGGGCCTTCCTCCGCCAAACCTCCCTCCGGAGAGAGAGGTTTGGCGGAGGAAAGACCCCCAGGGAGCCCAGGACCCAGCCCGCCAGGCCCTGGGCTCCCTCAGTGGTGTCCTTCCTCTGCCAACCCTCTGGAGAGAGAGGTTTGGCAGAAGAAAGACCCCCCGGGGAGCCCAGGAGGGAGCAGGAGGACTCCCGCCTCCCTCCCGCCCGGCCCGCGGCTGTGAGGCAACCGCGGGCAGGGCAGGAGGGAGGAGGAGCACCACCGCCCCTTCCTGCCCTGCCAAGGACTAGAGGAGGAGCTCCTCCTCTTGAAGCTGGCTGGCTAATGGGGGCAGGGTGGAGCTCCAACAGCCCACCCCCTGCCAGCAGCCATTGGCCAGCCAGCCCCAGGAGGAGAAACTCCTCCTATTTAGCCCTCTGCGTGGCCCTGCAGGCGCGCGCAGGGCTATAGGAAGCCGCTGGCAGGTGGTCGGGTAGAGGCGGCGCACTGTCTGTGGCCCGCCCTCCTCGCTGCCGCCGCCACCGCAATGCCACCTGCGGCAATCGGTGGCAGGACCGGGCTGGGGCCGGTCCTGCCGCCTCCACGGGCCAGATTAGGCCCGCGGGCTGGGGGTTGCCGACCCCTGGGCTAGTGTCTTACGATGCTTCTGGTAAAAATGGAATGGTGATGAATTTGCTGGTCATCCTCCCTCTGAAATATTTCCTTATAGGTTTGGGGACCCTCTGGAACAATGTAGGAGATTATTTGAAAAGGAAAAGAGTAATCTTTGGAAATTCTCCCTCCCTACTTGTCACTCACACTCACTCATACTGTCACACACACTCCCCAAAAGCAGGAGCCTTCACTAAATCCAAGTTCCTTCCATGATCAGAAGGTGCACTTTGGGTTGCAGAAAGGCAACTCACAATTCAAGCCCATGTGTTCTGAGTTTTCCAATGAATTGCTAAATAATATATATCTCATACTTTCTATCTCAAAACAAATCCTTTAAGTGACTTTTAATGCCAAGTTTTGATATTTGTTTTTCCTGTTTGCCTGTTTTCACAGTCACCCTAGCACCTTGGAGTGAGTCTTAATCATGAGAACGAATTTAAAGCAGTTACTCCAAATAATAAATAAGTTAGCAGGAAAAATATAAAACTGCCAGTGGTAGAGATTGCAATGTATGTTTTAAAAATGGTCTCAGCCTTTTACTAGTGCCATACAAAACAGCCGATTGAACAAAGGGGAAAAACATGGTTTCAGAACCCACACTGCCCATTCACAATTGTTGCATTTCTGTAAGACCAAGACAGAAGATACATTCATTGCAGTAGTTGGAATGGGTTTTGTTTGCAGTATGTGTAGATGGCAGATGGTGACTTTCAAACACAAGGGAATGGTTTCTTAGGTAGAAAAAAATGTGAGTATACTTGTTCTGCCTAAATATTAAATGTTGAATTGAGCAACTGTGCAGTTCTTTCCTACCAACTGTTCTCTTCAAGCCCAGTTACAAGCCCAGTTTATAATTATAGGTCTAGAATCTGAACCAGGAAGAAAGCAGTTGGTAGGTTAATGAAACACCCATAAGATACTTCAGATTTCTCTACTTCAGATTGTGCTCTCCCAGATCTAATGTCCATTGCAAATCAGTAGCCTGTAAGGATGAAGTGAAACATAGTTCTGTCATTCTGCAGAACAACTAAGTTGTTAATTTTATATATAAAAGAATTTCCACTTGGTCCTTTTATTTCCTTACACTTTCAGAAGTTGTAGATAACTTGTTCTGTGGCAAGTTTAGGTATTTGATGAAGCTTGGGGAAGAAACATCAAATGGCTTAAACATCTTTGGATGTGTGTAAGATATAATTAGTGTACTAATAATCATTACAGTTTATAATTATACAGTTTATAATTGCTAGCTTGTTGTAATCCCTTCATGAATACTGTGGCAACTTTAGTTGTAGCTCAAAATGTTCTTTTGATGCATGAATCATTCCTTGTAGATTGAAGAAGGTATCATGGTAATGGAAGATGATTCTCCTGTGGAAGCACTTAGCACACCAAATACACCTCGCAATCTTGCCGCTTGGAAAATTACCATTCCATATGTGGATTTCTTTGAAGACTCCTTTGAAAGGAAAGAGAGAAGAGAGAGAATTCCAGTATTTTGCATTGATGTGGAGAGGAATGACAGAATGGCAGGTAGATACTCTGAGAAATGTACGCATACCATAGTCTAATGCACTTGGCTTGCATACTTAGTTTAGACACTCATGTATGTTAAATAAACTAGAAGTATTAATAACAAACAAATAGAAGTATGTGTTCTGAAATCGGTTATAAATGATTCTGGAATGTTGCATCTGTTTGGATGGCTGTGATATTTCCTTAGAAAATTAGAGTCATTTAAATCTTCTTTTAAATATGTCCATGTATGACTGTAGTAGGTCATTTTTCCAGCGTTGAGGGCGGAGCCATCCTTAATGAGGGTTGGTTCTCCCCTTTTGCTCCAATCAGGCAGGATCTTGACTTTGGGCATCATCACCCACTCAGTTGCCCAGTCTAGTTCCTGCCTTCGCTCCGTCAGGCTGCTTTTCAAGCTTTCTCTTCCTTACTTTAAAAAAAAAATTTAAAAATCCTTTCTCTCTCTCTTCTCTCTGTGGGGCAGACTAGAACTAATGGAGGACCTAGATAACCCCGGGATGTCTGGTGAGTCTGGACATGCTCAGAGGGCCTCTCCCGAACGACGGGGTTCGGCCCAAGACTCTGAGCTGCGGCATGAAGGCCGCTTGGTGCAGCCGGAGGAGGGATATCCCTCGTCTCCGTGCTTGACCGCGCCCAGCCGCTGCAACCTGTCCCGAAATCGGGAGGGAGTGGCTGCCATGGAGGACAAATCCAGGAGTGTGAGTAGCACTGCAATGAGCGGCACCCCTCCTCCCCAAATGCTCCCACCAGAGCTTTCTGCCCTGGTTTCCTTAATTGCCATGCAAGCAGCAGCTTTTTTTCTCCACTGCCTCCCAAGCCTCCCTCCACCCAGTGGCTCAAGCCTCGGCTGCCCCTTCGGCCCAAGAGTCTGGGTCAGATAGACATAGCTACCTTTCCCATAGGGCCAGAGAGTCTTCCCTCTCTCCTCCTGCTTCCCGCTCCTCCAGGGATCCCATCCCCCAATCAGAGAGAGACAAATTCCCGCCCAAAAGTTCCTTGGCGGGCAAACACAGAAAAGGAGGGAAAAAGGGAGGGAAAAAGGCCATTTCAGCTCCTTCTTCTTCCCTGGGCTCCAAACTTAAGAGAAGGGCGCCATCTAGTGGCAAAACATCTCAGGCCAAAAAATCCAAACCTCAGCCCATTAGATCATCTGAAGATGAGAACCTTTCCAAATCACAATCCAGTTCTGTCTCTGAATCAGAGGAAGGAGAGTGGTCTGATGAGGATGAAGACGAAGACCCTGCTGGGACTTCCTCTTCAGCTAGACTTTTCCTTGCCGATGACTTCCCTATCTTATTGAAGAAGACAATCAGAGCCCTTGAGCTTGAAGCCAAACCACAGCCTACCCAACAAGATGACACTGATCTACCTAAAGGCAAAGGTGAATCCTTTCCAAAACCCTCACCATCATCCGATGAGGTTCCTTTTCCATCTGATTTCATGAGAGTAATCAAAGATGAATGGTCCAAACCTGCCACAGTCAGACCCAATCCTAGCTCTGTAAAAAAGTTTTATTCCCTGCCTCAGAATGTAATGACCAAACTACAGATCCCCTTAGTGGATACTCCGGTTTCCTCTCTTGTTACATCGGCCGTGTACGCTAGAGATGGGGAAGAATCACTCAAACTGCCTGAGGACAAAAGGGCTGACTCTGCCCTTAAGAGGTGCTTTGAGGCCTCTTCCACTGCAATCAGGGCTGCAACATCTACCTCCATTCTAACCAGGGCAGCACATCTATGGGCTAAAGACCTCATGCTAGAAGTCCCCAAGGGCAACACTAGACTCCGTCAAGGAATCAACAAATTACTTAAGGTTCTAGCATTCGCTGCTGATTCCTCCCTTGACATCATTCAATTCAGCTCACGTGCTCAGGTGGCCTCAATACCAGTCAGAAGATACCTTTGGCTAAAAAACTGGCAAGTAGATACTCGCTCTAAGCAAAACCTGACGCTGGCTCCCTTCAGTGGAACTAAACTGTTCGGTGAAGCCCTAGACCCAGTACTTATTGAGACTAAAGATAAGAAAAAGGCTCTTCCATCTACCACTCGCCGAGATGATAGAAGACCCTCCCATCAAGGTCAACAGTCCTTTCGTTCCACCCAGTCTACGTACATCTCATCTCGGGGGAGAGGAACCAGAGGTGGCGGACGACAGTGGTCCGACAGAAAGTCCTCCTCACGACAACACTACAACAATAGTTCCTTTTCCAAAAACAACACCAGCCAATCCAATAACAACAATGCCGGGAAACAGCGAAATACTTCAGCCTGACTATCCCAGCACCAGAGTGGGGGGCCGTCTACAACACTTTATTCAGACTTGGTCCTCAACTACCTCAGACAAATGTGTACTGTCTACCCTGTCCTCGGGATACCAGATAGACTTTACTCAAACTCCAAGGGATCATTTCATCATTTCCCCCAAATCCCAAAGGCCACACAAACACCAGTTAATGTTAGAAGCAATCAACCATCTATTACAGATTGGGGCAGTTGAACCTGTCCCCCCTGCTCAAATCATGAAAGGGTCCTATTCCATCATTTTTCTAGTCCCAAAAAGAGACAAATCATGGAGATCAGTCCTCGACTTGAAAAGAGTCAACAGACATGTTCCCAAACGTCGCTTCCGGATGGAAACGCTCAAAACTATTCTAGAATCTCTACATCCAGGCGACTACTTAGCCTCTGTGGATTTGACCGAAGCTTATTTGCATATTCCGATTCACAGGGACCACCGAAAGTTTCTACGCTTCTGCTACCACAAAACTCACCTCCAATACAGAGCTCTTCCCTTCGGCCTATCATCGGCCCCAAGAGTATTTACCAAAATCATGATAGCTCTGGTAGCCCATTGGAGACTGCAAGGGATCCGCGTCTTCCCTTACTTGGACGACCTCCTGATCGCCTCCCCTTCTCCATCTCAGGCGACAAAAGATGTCAATGTCATTTTCTCATCACTACATCACCATGGTTTTCAGGTAAATCTTGGGAAGAGCCACCTTTTCCCTACCCAATGCATACATCATTTGGGAGTGATTATAGATACCAGAAGAAGTCTAATATCCCTTCCACCGCAAAGGATCAAAACGATTCAAGACACGATCGCACTGATAACCAAGAATCCATCAGCAAATCTCCTCCTTCTCGCAAGGCTACAGGGGCTCATGATAGCGGCCTCCCAATGTGTTCCCTGGGCCCGATTTCATTCCCGCCCTCTACAGTGGCTGATATTACCTCATCAAAAATCAATCACGCCCAAGATAAACAAACAAGTTCCACTCCCTCACAAGGTCAAACTTTCACTACGATGGTGGAACTCCCGCTCCATCCGTCTGGGGCGTCCAATTCAACCACCCTCCCCAATCTTAATAACAACCGACACCAGCTTGAGGGGCTGGGGGGCCACTCTACTCGACCGATACGCACAGGGACGTTGGGACTCAAAGGAAAGAGCTCACAGCATAAATTGGCTCGAACTAAGGGCAGTAAGACTAGCACTTCTAGCGTTCTCTCAACACATAAAGAACAAAGCAGTTCTAATTCGCACCGACAACATAACAACGAAGGCACACATAAACAGAGAAGGAGGGACCAGATCGACAACCTTGATGCAAGAAGCATCGTTACTGCTTCATTGGGCGGAAACCAACCTTCTCTCCCTCAAAGCAGAACACATAAAGGGAGAACTAAACACAAGGGCCGACTGGCTGAGCAGATCGGACATAGATCAAGCAGAATGGCACCTCCATCCAGAGACCTTCCTCCTGATAACACGGAGGTTCGGCATGCCTCTGGTTGACCTGTTTGCATCCCCAGTGAACAACCAGGTCCCTCGGTTCTTCTCACGTTTTCTGACTCAGGGCACAGAACAAATGGATGCCCTAAACGCACCTTGGCCCCAGGGCCTTCTGTATGCGTTCCCACCAACAGCAATGATTTCACGGTGCCTCCAAAAGCTAAGAAGCGAAAGATCAACAATCATTCTGATAGCTCCACACTGGCCCAGGAGGGCATGGTTTTCCGAGATATCCCAAATGGCTCTAGACTCTCTACGCCTTCCAATCCACAAAGACCTGTTGACACAGGGTCAAGTCTCTTATCCAGACCCAGAATGGCTAAACCTTCACGCATGGAAATTGAGAGGCACTTATTAATTAAAGATGGACTGCTTCCTCGAGTCGCAGATACTATTATCCAATCGAGGAGACCATCGACTCAGAGAATTTACGAATACTCTTATAGATCTTTCTATAATTGGTGTAGATCTAATCAGACTTCCTCCTCGTCGGTATCTATAAACACACTGTTGCTATACCTCCAAGATGGTCTCGACAAAGGTCTCAGACCTAATACCTTGAAAAGACAGATTTCTGCCATTACGTCCGCTCTTCCATCAAAATTGGCCTTCAAACTGTCGAACCATCGCTGTGTTAAAAGGTTCTTGAGAGCAGCTTCTCTCATCAAGCCACCTACGATCCACAGATACCCTAACTGGGATTTACACATTGTCCTTCAGGCACTGACTAAACCTCCCTTTGAACCCTTAGACAAAACAGATCTAAAGTTCTTGACTTCGAAAACTCTTTTCCTTACAGCTATCACTTCGGCACGTAGAATATCAGAATTGGGAGCACTATTAACTAGAAGTGAACTTTGCATATTCAGAAAAGATTATGTTTTACTTCGACTGGACCCAACTTTTATGACCAAGGTCAATTCCACATTCCATAGATCTCAAGAGATTATCTTGCCTTCCTTTGTTCCAGATCCCAAAAAGGAACTCGAAAAGACATGGCATACACTTGACGTTAGACGGGCTCTCCTCACTTATATCAAGCGTACCCGCAAAACCCGCAAATCAGATCGCCTGTTTGTGTCCTTTAGTTCAAACTACATGGGGAAAAAGGTCTCATCTTCCACTCTATCTAGATGGATTCGCTCCTGCATAGCTACATGTTATTCATCCTCCGGAGCCACACTCCAGGGAAGGGTCACTGCACATTCCACTCGCAGTGCCGCAACCTCTGCTGCCCTTGCCACTAATGCTCCCTTAGCAGATATTTGTAGGGTGGCCACATGGTCATCCCCTTCCACATTTATCCGTCATTACCGAATCGATGCCTTCCAATCGGCTGAGGCGTCGTTTGGGAGGCGGATACTTCAGTCCATTTTATAGATTTCTGATTGCCTCAGTTCCCCGCCCATTGGAGAGCTTTGGTATATCCCTCATTAAGGATGGCTCCGCCCTCAACGCTGGAAAAACGAACATTGGCTTACCTTGTGAGATGTTTGTTTTCAGCGATGAGGGCGGAGACATCCTGCCCTCCCGAAACTGAGGAAATATTCTCCCCGGTGCCGGGGGGGGGGGGGATAGGCTGTTAGTTCAACTAAGTTTTTTCTAGTTATGGCTTGTTGAGTTTTCATGTTTTTCACAAATTTTTAGAGATTAAGAATATGGGAACGTTTAGTCTTCTAGATTTACCTATACTTTGCTTGGCTTTTCAATGACTGGGCAACTGAGTGGGGGTGTGTCTCCCTGTGATGATGCCCAAAGTCAAGATCCTGCCTCATTGGAGCAAAAGGGGAGAACCAACCCTCATTAAGGATGGCTCCGCCCTCATCGCTGAAAACAAACATCTCACAAGGTAAGCCAATGTTCGTTTTTAATACCTATTTTTAATTTCTCTGAAGGCTTTTTCTCATTTTATGTTTACATATGGAACATTTTAACATTCCTTAAGGGGAAATCATAAATCTGCTTGCATTTTCAGTTGGACATAAACCTGAGCACTGGTCTGTCTACAGAAGATACCTTGAATTTTATGTCCTTGAATCAAAGCTAACAGAATTTCATGGTATGTTTACCCTGTCTCCTCTGTTTGGGGACTCAGTTGCTGGGTTCTTTAGTATTCTACAACTTGAAATAAAGCAATGCTACGATTTGGGAGCCAGTGTGATGTAGTGGTTTGAGCATTGGACTATGATTTTAGAGACCAGGGTTCAAATCCCTGCTCAACCATGGAAAACCACTGCATGACCATGGGTGTGTCACATTCATTCAGCCTCAGAGGGAGGCAAAGGCAAACCCTCTCTGAACAAATCTTACCAATAAAACCCTGGGATAGGGTTGCTTTAGGACCGATGTAAATCAGAAATGACTTGAACATTCACAACAATGATAACAAATGATTTGGGAGCAGTACATGGAAGAGGTCATTATTTGCTGTGGCACCCCAGTAACGGAATGTCCTCAGAGGCCCACTTGGCACCAGTGCTGGTGTCATTCCAGTACTACATCAAACATGGCTTTTTATTAAAACCACAAAGTCCTAGTTGATGGTATCCAATTTGCATGTGTGCTATGGTTGACGTTGTAAATTGTTTTAACTAGTTTTACACTGTCTTGATTTAATACGATTGTCCCTCCATATTCGCTAGGGTTAGGGGAACAAGACCCCCGTTAATATGGAAAAACTGCAAATAACAAAAACACTGTTTTTACCTGAGAGGACACCTCTCTAGGAATCTCTAGGTCCTCCAGTGCAACTCTGTGGTCAATGTCCAACATACAGTGACCATAGAATGGCACTGGAGTAGCTACAAATGGTCTTTCAGTGCAACATTTAGTTAAAGTTGACCACAGAGTTGCACTGGAGGACCTGGACAGTCCTAGAGAGAACATATTAATGAAATCTGTGAATAATCAAATCCGCAATATCAAAGCCACAAATATGGAGGGATGACTGTATATTCTCATTATTTTAAAACTTCTGAGAAATAGATTGGTAGGTTTTGTTGGCATGTGATAATGGCAGCAAGAACTTTTTTGGCTAAATATTGGAGATTGCCTACCATTCCAACAGGAGGAACAAATAGGGATATTAGCATAGTATAAATTGATAAACTGATATACAATTGAAAGAAGAGCTAATAGCAAATTTACCAGAGATTAGGAAAATTTTTAGGCTCATGTTACAATATAGCTTTGATAAATTAACCACTTCTGGATTTGTAGAGGTATGATTTGGTTATTATTTGTTCATGGGAGATATAATTATGTAGTGTATGATGTAGTGCTGGACTATAACTCTGGAGATCAGGGTTCAATTCCCCACTTGAGCATAAAAACCCACTGGGTGACATTAGCTGAGTCACACTCTTTCAGCTTCAGAGGACGGCAATGGCAGATCCCTTCTGAAGAAAGTTGCCAAGTAAACCCTATGATAGATTCACTTTAGGACCACTATACATCAGAAATGACTTGGAGGCACACAACAAAATGTTAATGTAAAAAGGCTGGAAAAGGAAAAATGGTACAATTTCATTACCAGTTCTCTTTTTATGTTTCGTATTAAGGTTTACCTAAATATAATGACTTAAGCTGATATCTTGTCATTTGGAAAGTTGTTTTTAGCAATGTGTTATGTGATGTGTTATTGTCTTTTATGTGGGGTTTCCCCCCCTATTTTTGTGTATTTTGTATGGAATATTCAATGTTTTCTCTTGAGTTACATATTACAGTTTGCCCACACTATACACGGGCGCACTATATGTGATTTCTAGCTTATTCAGAAGCTGTGCGACAATAAAAACAATGGCACATGCCCCCGCTCCCCATTGTTTCCAGTGGGGTGCAAGCATACACAGGTTCCCCCTACTGCGGAGGGATCCAGAACAGATCCCCCGCGTAAGGGATGGACCCACTGTATATGTTATATAATTAATACAAATATTTGTCAATAAATATTTTTCAAAACTATCCTAAATTGCCTTAAGATTCTCAGATATAGGGTTGGATATAAATATTTTAATAAATAAATAATAAACCTCTACTTCAGTGTATTGAAATGTTGCTGTATTATCAGGTACATTCCCTGATGCTCAGCTTCCTTCAAAGAGGATCATTGGACCAAAGAACTATGAATTCTTAAAGTCAAAGAGAGAAGAGTTTCAGGAATACCTGCAGGTAGGAAGAAAATGTCAATTGAGTATGAGTGTCCCCAGGTAGAATGGACACACACAGTGTGTCTTGTAGCATGCATTGGTCATATATCAACTTTCTAGTTAAGCAATGTCACCTGCTATTCTCATAACTCCTTATAAATTATAAATGACCAAGATATTACATGGCTTTCTTATGCAGACTCTTAAAAATTATCTTTACTTGGTATAGAACAAAAGTTGTTTTAAAACTGTTGTTACTGAAAAGGCACTAATAACCTCATTTTCCCTTTTGTCTCCCTAAAAGAAACTTTCACAACATCCTGAGCTAAGTAACAGCCAGCTTTTAGCTGACTTCTTGTCCCCCAATGGTGGCGAAACACAATTTCTCGATAAAATGTTGCCTGATGTAAATCTTGGTATGTACAAAGTTGTTGTATGAATTTTTTTAGCCATGTTTATCTAAGTGCAAGCCCTGCATTCTGAATTCCATTGATTAGATAAAATGCTATTTGCCATGTAGCTACAGCTGTTTTCTGTGTAAGCTAATTGTGATTTAGACAAGTGGGTGGGAAAAGGCTGTTTCCCTGATCATACAGAAGTCTTTGTCTTTGTTGCACATCTGTAAAATAATTCTTGATAAATAGATCTTATAACTTGGTTCAAAAATATTTATTTTGGATCCAGAGGTGTTTGATTGCAACTCTGCTCATGGGATGAATTTCCACTGGCAGAAGGTAATGCAGGGAAGTGCATTGCCATTCACCAATTCTCCCTGAAATCCCTGAACCCTTCGAAAATCTGTTTCTGAAGGTTGGGGAACTTAACAAAATAGAGTTGGAAGCAGTGGAGGACATGTGTGGAATCAGCAAAATTCCCTTCTCCTTCTTCCACCCCACCTTGGCATCTACCAATATCTGAAATCAGTTTGATAATTCTGAGCAAAGGTTGACATGGCATAAAATATCTAGTAAATGAAATGAAATCCATAGAGTATAAACTCTTATTCTTTGTGTGCTATTAGAGGTTTTTCTTAAAATAATATGAATGTACATAGTGGCATTAAAGTCTCAGATGAAATACTATGAGGCATAGTCCTTACATACATTGAACAAAGAATACCTGTTTTGAGAGTATAGCTTGCAAGGTACAAAAAACCTGTAAAACAAGAAGAGGATCACTGTATCAGCTTTGTTGTGGAACAAGCACAAATTATTGTGACTTCTTTTTTCCTTTTGATTTTTAATTATAGGCAAAATTATAAAATCTGTTCCTGGAAAACTGATGAAAGAGGTGGGTAGAGATTCTTAATTGGGTTTGTAATCCTTATATTTTGCTAAAGTCTACTTGTGAATTTAGCCCATATAGTTTTTATATTGAACCCTTGCCCATTACAGCTATTGTTTGGTTAATTTCAGAAAGGCCAGCACTTGGAGCCATTCATTATAAATTTTATTAATTCCTGTGAATCTCCTAAGCCTAAACCAAGTAAACCAGAACTTACTATTCTCAGTCCTACTTCTGAAAACAACAAAAAGGTATCGTATGTCCTTTTGGATGAAACTTGGGGGGGGGGGGACTGGCCAGTGAGAAACAATAATTGGTTGTGGAAAAATAATCTTGATACTTCTGGGAACAGTTGTCTCTATCACTGAAATTCAAATATTTTGTTTGGATATGCCATATATGCTTTTTGATCCTCTATCCCCAAATAATTCTAGCTGGTCCCATGGCTGCCTCCTCGATCTCTGACTTTAGATCTTCTCCTCCAACAAATAGGTAAATAATCACAACAAGGCCTTGCATACCTCTTAACAAATATGGGTCTAAGACAAGGCTTCAGTCCCAACGCACTAGAAATTAGGCACAAGCTAAAGAAAACTCGTAAATTAATCATAGACCTGGCTGAAAGACAGCAGAGACTACAAAATTGCTAGTAGGATAACACACCCAAGAGAACAGTGCTCAAAGAAAATAGGAATGATAAAACATTCTGCTCGACTTAAGACAGACAGACAGCATGTTGCACTCCACCCAAGATTTCTTCTAGGACATCCTGGTACCTGTACTGGAAGACTTACGCTCTAGTGCCAGGGTGTGCTAATGGACTGTTCCTCTTGGGCAGGCAAACTCTGGTCCAAGCCAAGCTCTGAGGTTCATTGTCCCATGGCTGAACAAAGACATACACTCTCATTTTCCAGCTGTTAGTTTAGATCATCTACCAGCACTTTCTAAAAATGTGTATGAGGCCAAGCAGCAGTGTGGCAAATTCAGTTTGTTTTTCTCTCTAATATTACATACCGTATATACTCAACAATAAGTCAAGAAATTTATGCCCCCAAATTGAACCTAAAATCCTGGGTTGACTTATATATGAGTCAATAGCTAATACTGCTTAGAAATGTCCTAAAACAAACAAGTGTGATGTCCCAGTCTTGGTGCCTCGAGGCACTGTGTTTTTCTGTGTGTGTGAAAGAGGTTCCCAATCCAATTTGCAAGGCTTCTCTTCCCATGGAAAAACACTTCATTGAACATACTTGCTTCCCTCCACAGTCCGATTTGCAAGCCTCCTCTTCCCATGGAAGAAACACCTCATTTAACACTAATTCCTTCCCTTCTCAATCCAATGTTAAAACCTCTCCTCCAGCAGCTGAGAATCAGTGTTAGGTGGTCCAAAGAGGTCCAGAAAAGGAGAAAGATGGATGGAAGTGGTATTTCCCCCTTTCCATCCTTCCTTATAACCCCCTAAGTTTTACCCTTGACTTATTTACTATAAATGAGGTGTTTTTTTCCATGAATTTGACTCTCAAACTTTCCCTTGACTTATATATGAGGTCAACTTGTACACGAGTATATATGGTAATTTAGAAGGACTTTATACTAGGAAGAAATTTTATAATGAACTTACCTGACTTGACCCCAAGTCAAGCTGGATAGTATAGCCAGAAGAGACACGACAAAGATAGTAACACAGATTATGGACTGATGGACACACCTGGTCCATTGTTGTATTTGAATAGAATATCCTAAGCCTTTGTGCTGTTGGTTCATAGACACTCAGATATGAAATCAAGACATCTCCTTGTTTACCCTCCAGAACAATAAACACAAGAGCAATGTCCCAGTTGTTCAAACACAAATTGTTTTCTTAAGGTGCTGATCTACCCAAAATGTTTTGTTAAAATTCAGCTGTTCATGTAACTTTCTCCTGTAGATCTCTTTTGTAGAATAAACATCTTGTCTAGTTTAAAGCTCCAAGGATTGAAGAAATTTTATCCCTTCCTAAATTTATATCCATCCTTTGTTTGCAATATCATAACTAGTTATGTCTTGACATTTTTTTTAGATTTGATAGGCCAGGTGTATTGGAGAAGAGGCCAAATACAAATGGGCTGCTCTTTTTAGATAAGCAACCCCTGATCCAATCCAGGCCCTTCACTCTTACTTCCCAAGAGATATGTCAGCCTGGTCAGAGAACATTCAGAGTGGCTTTGGGTCTTGCCATTCAGTTGGTCAAAGGAAAGCTTTGGTGCCATCCACCTTACAAGAGAAAGAGGTTTCTTACAAGAGAAAGAAACTCTTGCCAGTTGATTGGTCAAAGGAAAGCTTTGGTGCCATCCATCTTACAAGAGAAAGAAGCATTTTCTAGGGAACTGATTTCACAACAAAGTTCTTAACCCTCAGTTGTGAAATCAGTTCCCTAGAAAATGCTTCTTTCTCTTGTAAGATGGATGGGTTTTATGTAGAACAACTTCCTTGGAAGAGATATTCTTTTAAAATGTAACACTATCTGAAGTTGTTCTACATAAAATCCAAAGTTCTTAATCCTCAGCTGTACTATCAGTTCCCTAGACAATATCCATAGGCATAACCATGCAGCAAGCTCCTAAGAAGAATTGCAACTGTAGACTACATATACATATACTGCCCTGCTGGAATCTGTGTGTCTGGCAGAGACATAGTTGGCCTTTGCCATGATCAACAGGGTCCACCTGGAGGCATTGTCTGAAATAAAGCAGCAAATGAGTGAAATTTGCAGATGAGGTTGTGATAAAAAATGTATCTTAGGGGTGAAGCAGATGGGGTAAAGGGAGCAGACTGAGGCTGCGTCAACCCCAATCACTCCAGGTCACTGCAGTCCTGAAGCTGATGCTACCGTGGTTCTGAATGGGCTGCTGGCAAGAGCAGCTTTTTTCTGCTCCTTTTTGGGCTGGCTTTGGGCTACCTTAGGCAGCCTCAGAGCAACTTCCGGGTAGTTTGAGGGCGTGCCCCCAAAGTGCCCAGTAGTCCCTTTATTTGGCCCGTGTGTTTCAGGCCAGTGTTAGGTCAGCTCACTCAAATACTAGTTTAACAAGCCAACTAGATATCAAATTGCTTGTTGTTGTTATGTGCCTTCAAGTCTTTTCCAATTTTGCACAAGATTTGTTCAAAAGGGATTTTCTTTTGCCTTCCTCTGAGGTTTAGTGTGTGGGACTTGGCCAAGGTAACCTAGTGGGTTTCCATGGCTGAGGGGATATTTGAACCCTGGTCTCCAGAATCATGGTCCAGTGCTCAAACCACTATATCACACTGGCTCATATTCTTGTTAGACCCACTTAAAAAAGGAATTCTACTAATCCACTGGGGGTGGGGTGTCTTTTCTCTCTCTCTCTCTTTCATTCATTCATTCTTTCTTTTTTAAAAACAATTGACTCTCATATAACTACACAAACTGCTGTTGTAACTCTCTTGTTTATAAAATTGACTTGTCATATACCATTAAGGGGTGGCTATTTGATGAGTAAAACAAGCTCCATCTTCTCTTTGAGACCCATAGTTTTTTGCTTCCTTCATTGTTATTAACATCAGTATAGCAGCATGGTCTTGTAGGCCATGGAATGACAGGAATAGAAACAAGAGTTAAATGGGGGTAAATGCTAAATAACTATAACTACAACAGCAGCAGCAATAATAATGACAACAACTATTAAAATGGAAGTTACTGTATTTCTTGATACTCATATGATATTCATAAACCTTTCAAAAGCACATAGGTGCTAGGGATGTACAAACCATTTGGTTTAGTTCTTGATTAGGTAGTTCAGAAAATAGTCTGGTTCAGCACAGACCAATTTGAACCAACCTAGTTCTAAATCTCAAATTGGCAATCCATATCTAAATCTCTGTGCCTTTCTGTGGCTACCCTTGGAAATAAAACTATGGAAATGGTCAGAATGTTGTAAAGTAAACTGTTCTATAATAATTTAAAGCAGTTATTTCTGTTGCTTGAAGATAGTTCTCACTCCCTAGCTAATTTTAATTATTTATATAATACATTCTAAGTCATTTGTGTGCATCCTCTCAAGTTGCTGTAACATTTTAAAGGTAGCCCAGTATTGCACAGGTTGCATGAGGATATTGGCTAGTAAGCAGTGAAATCTAATTTGAATCAGGACTTCTTGCTCAAACTCCTAGTGGGTTTACACAAAATCCTGTTTTGGGGGTGCTCTGAACTTAAGTTTCCCACTTACTGTATTACCAGTAATGCTTTGGGGGAGCCAATATTACTCCACTTCAAATGGCTGGTTAAATTTTGGTGAATAGTTTAGCAAAGGTATCCAGTTTTGGTTAGCTCAGCTGTCCTTCAGAATATTTTATTATAATTTCACAGTGCTAAAGCAAAACAGCCAAAAAAGCAAAGTTCGTCTCATCATGGGTAGATTACTAGTGACAAAGCTAGGAAATGTGAATAATTTGACTAAGTTGTGGTTTCAGCCTTCAGGTGTGGCTGGTAAATAATGGAACATTGCTTTTGTTGGATATAATATATCACTTCAGAACCTCTCAGCTTCTTTTTGTGCAAGAGAAAATTGTCACTGATTCCATTAAAACTAACCAATGGTTAGTCTTGTTTGGTGATAAATTTGCCTAGTATTTGTTCTTTTTAAAAACTTGATTCCCTTTGGTTTTAGCTTTTTAATGAACTCTACAAGAACAATGCGAACCGCTCTGAGATCTCCGAGAGAAGACAAAATCAGAACTACTTTATGGAAATGATGACTGTTGAAGGAGTCTATGACTACTTAATGTACATTGGTAAGAAGTTGTTTCTGATTTTTCTTAGCATAAAGCATACAGTAATTCAGTTAAATTTGTCCATTTTTTTCAGCAATACACCCTGAAGTTAAAATATTAATGCTAATACAGCAGTTTTTTCTTGTTTTGACAGCCATTTTTGTGCATTGAGGGTTTGTGCCAACATTAGATAATTCTGACTACCATGATCATGGATGTGAAAGTGGACTTGTTGACTCAAGGTTCATATATATGGAAATCATACAAAATTAATATGAGCTATTATGGAAGTTTTGAAAACCTTATAAATCAAATTATTTTGTCCACCACTTTGACACAGATCTTAACAGTGATACCAGTTTATAGGGTTTTGCTTTTCTGGCCATTTTGATTTTTTTTATTTAGGTATTTATACCCCGCCCTTCAGCCCTAATGGCTCTCAGAGCGGCTTACAATTATTATTTTTAATCAGACATTTCCCTGCCCTCAGGCTTACAATCTAAAAGACATGAAACAAAAGGAGAAGGGAATGGTGGAGGGAAAGAGGATGAGGTCCAATGGTTCTTCTCTCCCTCTGAGGCCTGGACCAAAGCAGATGGATTGGAGGGGAGGCTCTCTGTAAAGATATGTATTGGAATGATAGGGTGGTAATTGGGCAAGGTGTCTAAGTGATGTACAGTGTGCTCCCGTTTTATGCAGCTTTGAGCATATGTGCTCAAGCCACACGGGAGCATGCGGGGCACAAGGGGCGGCACATCCCATTCGAATGAATGGGGTGCGCGCCCAAGGCCACGCGCACAAGCTCCATTCATTTGTATTCTGCTCTGGTCAGGCCCCACCTAGAATATTGTGTCCAGTTCTGGGCGCCACAGTTCAGAAAGGACATTGAGAAACTGGAGCGTGTCCAAAGGAGGGCGACAAAAAATGGTGAAAGGTCTGGAAACCATGCCCTATGAGGAACGACTTAGGGAGCTGGGGATGTTTAGCCTGGAGAAAAGAAGGTTAAGAGGTGATATGATCGCCCTGTTTAAATATTTGAAGGGATGTCATATTGAAGAGGGAGCAAGCTTGTTTTCTGCTGCTCCAGAGAACAGGACCCGGAACAATGGATGCAAGCTGCAGGAAAAGAGATTCCACCTGAACATTAGGAGGAACTTCCTGACAGTTAGGGCTGTTCGACAATGGAATGCACTCCCTCGGAGGGTGATAGAGTCTCCTTCCTTGGAGGTCTTTAAACAGAGGCTGGATGGCCATCTGTCAGGGATGCTTTGATTTGGATTTCCTGCATGGCAGGGGGTTGGACTGGATGGCCCTAGTGGTCTCTTCCAACTCTATGATTCTATGATTCTATGATTCTATGAATAGATGGAATTCGCCTTACGTGGGGTGGTGGTGTCCGGAACGGATTCCCCCATGTAAGGTGAGGTTTCACTGTAATTGTATTTTCCCCCTCTCCTTGTGTAACATCAGAACTTGAGGGGTGAAACAGACAGGGCAAAAGTAGCGGCCCCAATTGGCTCCGGGACCACGGCAATTGGATGCGGCAGTCCCGACTTTTTGTCACTCCTTTTTGGGCCACCTTAGGCGGCCTTGGAGCAACCTCCTGATGGTTTGGGGGGGGGGTGTTGTTTGAACAGTCGTTTGAACACCACACCCTCAAAGTGCCCAAAGGCACATTATGTGACCTGTGTATTTCAGGTCTGAGACTCTGATCCAGCTAAAAGTAAGAAAACAATGGATTATGAACAGCTCTCGATTCCCATCATTTTGCCTGTGTGTGGAAGAGTCCTGTGCTCTGTATTCATTTACTGTAGTAAAAGAAGACTGAGATTTTGGGGGCTATGCTGCTGGGATAAATGAAATAAGAGAACAAAACAACTGACCAGGTGGCCAGTTCTTTCAGTCCTGCTCATTGGGGAAAGGAGACTGGAAGGATAAATGATGTTGTCCCCCTGGCTCTCCCCTTGTGGATATCTGGGGTATCCTAATAGGCTCTGGGGCTGGAAATAGTTCCTTGTATTCCATATTGTATTTTGCACTCTTCCTTAACGTTAATGAAATTTGGAACACAAAAGCATAATCAGAGGCTTGCCAGTTTGAAATCTTGAGTTATACACTCCAAAAATATAGTCTCATGCATTAAATATACATAGTATTTTTCACATAAGTATATATAACAATAATGACCTTACAGGTAGAGTGGTTTTCCATATACCTGACTGGCTTCATCATATGCTAACGGGAGGCCGAATTCTCTTCAAAAACACCTTAGAAGCATACATGGACTATTACCTGCGGTACAAGCTAGAACAGCTCTTTCAGGAGCATCGTTTGGTGTCACTTATCACACTTTTGAGAGGTTAGTGTACAGTCTGAAAACTATATCCTGTGAACAGTGGCTTAGGGAGCTGGATATGTTTAGCCTGGAGAAAAAAAAATTAAATGAGATATGCTAGCCACCTTTAAATATTTGAAGGGGTGTTATACAGTGGTACCCCGGGATACGAATTACCCAGCTTACGAATTTTTCGGGATACGAAAAAATCCCATAGGGATTTATTGTTTCGGCTTACGAAGGTTTTTTCGGGTTACGAAAAGACCTCGGCGCTATTTTCAATGGAGCCGCGGCGGAGCCGCGGCTTTTTTTCCATTAGCGCCTATGGCAATTCGGCTTACGAAGGTTTTTCGGGTTACGAAATTAGCCGCGGAACGAATTAATTTCGTAACCCGAGGTACCACTGTATAGAGAATAGAGCAAACTCGTTTTCTGCTGCTCCAGAGACTAGGACATGGAACAATGGATGCAAGCTACATGAAAAGAGATTTCACCTCAACATTAGGAAGAACTTCCTGACAGTAAAAGCTGTTTGAGAGTGGACCACACTCTCTCGCAGTGTGGTAGAGTCTTCTCCTTTGGAGGTCTTTAAACAGAGGCTGGGTTGCCATCTGTCAGGTGTGCTATGATTATGAATTCCTGCATGGCCAAATGGGGTTGGACTGGAAGGCCCTTATGATCCCTTCCAACTCTATGATTCTGTGAATTACACCAGCTCAGGCCAGTGGTGTTGCCACCCCTGGTGTCACTCAGTGGGGGGTAGGGGGACTGCCAAGAGTTGTGACCAAAAGGGCATGCTCATCCTTCTCCTACATTGCTGTGGCCTACTCATGCATAGACTGCTGCCAGCAGCTCCTCAGCTCCCACTGCCCACTTGTTGTGCTTTGCTTTGCCTTGCCCACCCGCAGCCCCTGCTGCTTGCCTGTGTACAAGGAACTCTGGGGTTTGTAGTTCCTGAAGTGACCAGCCATGTCAAAGCAATCTGGAGAGGGCGCTGATCCCACATCCTATATAACCACACAGCAGAGGCAGGAGCCACAGCAATTCCTGCCAAGCAGCAAAAATAGACCCACTCTGGAGCAAGAGGCAGCACCCTTCTCCCAGGCCAGGGAGAGCTCCTCTCAAGGCAAGAAAGCCAGCTGTGGGGACAAGGAGGGCACCAGCCTTAGCCAGCATTCACTATAGTTTTTCTCTGAGGAGGGTGGTGGTGGGGGAGAAAGTTTCTTTCTAGGGCGAGGGGACCCAATCTTCGCCCCTTCTATGAAGTCTGTGGCCCAATCCAGGTAGGAGAGCAGGAATTGAAGAGGGCCAGGTGCTCTTGGCCTTGTCTTTCACCATAGCAGTGGTGGCCTCCTCACGAGTAGACTGCTGCTCCCGCCATGAAGCAAGGCTGGCTACACTTGGCCTTGTTTTTTGCTGCAGTGGCCTACTTTTGAGTCTTTATGAAGAGACTTTGGCCACTGCAGCAAAGCCAGGAAGGACAGACTCCCCCCCCCCCCCGGAGGGGGGCTTGATCTGGTGGCCCCCATCTTCTGGAATGTCACCTGGTGCAGGCTGCACCACCACTCCACACCCCCAGTTTCCCATTGCCTCAGGCAGATCAATGCTCTGTTAATAATAGGGACTCTTGCTCCACTTTATTACTATAGGGCTTTTGTGGATGATTGTTTCTTCATTTTATTATATAAATAGCAACTAAATAAAGGACTTTTAAATGAAATAAGACCTTAAAGGACCTATTGGTCAAGTAGCTTGAGCTGGAGCAATTAAATTAAATTAAAAAAGGCTTATTAGTCAAGTACCTTTCATTAACTGATGGAAGTTAACCAGCTAAAGTAACTGGTCTGTTTATACAGAGAGGTCTGCAATGCCCTATTTTTTCCCCTCCTCTCTCCATTCAGATGCTGTGTTCTGTGAAAATTCTGAATCTCGGTCTCTTCAAGATAAGCACAAACGAGCAAAGAAGACTTTTGATGAAATGATGAAATACATTCCAGGTTCATTGTTTTCTGTGACATGAACTGTCAAGAGTCACTCAAAATGGCTAATGTCCATTAAGATCCATAGCTCATATTCATCTAAATATCCTTTTCAAGTACTCCTGAGTCCTGTGCTAGCTGAACATTCCAAAAGGAAGCTATGGTTGGTGGTCATGAGTGCTTCTGGGAGGCCCAGTATAGTGAACAAGGACATACACTTTTTAGTTTTCAGTTTAGGTCATTCACCAGGGCTTTTCTAAGCCCAAGCAACGCTTTGGCAAATGCAGAGGTTTTTTTTTTAACACTGCATAACTTAGAGGGAGCTTGTACTAGGAACAAATTTTATAGCGAACTTACCTTGGTTGACCCCAAGTCATGCCAAATGGTATAGCCAAAAGAGACATGACAAAGAAGGTAAGCAAGCTGGCAGACACACCTAATCCATTGTTGTATTTGAGCAGGGTATGCTAAGCCTCCATGCCCATGGTCCTGGGGAAATTGTTAATTCATGGACACTCAGATATGAAAACAGGACACCGCCTTGTTTACCGTCCAGAACAATAAACACAATAGCAATGTCCCAGTTGCTCAAACACAAATTGTATACCTAAGGTGCTGACATAGCCAAAATCTTCAGCTGTTCATGTAACTGTTTCCCACAGATTTCCTTTGTAGAATAACTCTTTTGGATATTTTAAAGCTCTGAGGATTTAAGAATTTTTATCCCTCACTGAATTTATATCCATCTTTTGTTAGCAGTACCATAACTGGTTATGTCTTGACGTTTTGTTTAGATTTGATAGGCAAATGTATTGGAGAAGAGGCCAAATACGAAGGCATCAGACTTCTGTTTGATGGATTGCAGCAGCCAGTGCTTAACAAACAGGTAGGTATTGTTATAAAAGATTGAGTGATTTCTAATGCCGCAAGCAGCCTAGTTTTTCTTTAAAAAACAAACAAACCCTTGTTGTTATTGTTGTGTGTCTTCGTGTCATTTCTGATTTATGGCAACCCTAAGGCGAACCCATAGGCTTTTCTTGGCTAAGCTTGTTCAAAAGAATATTTTTGCCATTGCCATCCCCTGAAGCTGAGAACATGTGACTTGCCCAAGGCCACCCAATGGGTTTCATGGCCAAGCTGAGGTTTGAACCCTGGTCTCCACTCAACCACCATGCCACACTAGCTCTTATACTGTTGGTGAATACTAAAATACTAGATCCTCCTACTGGTACCACAGAGAGTTAGAGCAGACACATGATGGACTGCTTGTTTTTTCTTCTGGAAGGCATATCAAACAGTAACTACCCTGATGATTCACTTCAGTTCCTTAAGAAAGCACTTGATTAATTGAAAGTCAGATTTGGCAACATTAGTAGTCTGCTGCACTTTACAATATAAAAGTACCATTCACTGCTAGATCATGTGGATAAGCAACTCATCGTTTTACCTTCACACCTAGTAGGCAAAAGAAGGGCCAGTGCAGCAGACCAGTGCAGCATCCAGCATAGCAGCACTGGGGTTTATGGACTGGGAATGGTAACAAGGACACGTTCCACTTATTAGCCCTATATATAAGCAAGAAAGGGAATCTAGGACAGCAGAGACCTTAAGCAGCAGAAGTTGAGGGATGAGATTTATGAAATACAGAGCTAGCTATCACTTGGCATCTATCCTTGCTGCTACCATTTTGGCTCTTGATGAATCCCACTGATGGTGTGGATTCAGTGAACTGCCAAGTTTCTCAG
Source organism: Sceloporus undulatus (assembly GCF_019175285.1). Taxonomy (NCBI): domain Eukaryota; kingdom Metazoa; phylum Chordata; class Lepidosauria; order Squamata; family Phrynosomatidae; genus Sceloporus; species Sceloporus undulatus. The sequence goes on from NW_024802938.1 coordinate 1,362,518, forward strand.
TGAGACTTCACTGAATAAAGGAGCTACTAGCTCCCTTTGTCATGGCTATATTCATGAACCAATAACAGATTAAGGAACCTTTGCCTCAACAGCATGTAACAAAATAAACTACCATATATACTAGACTATAAATTGACCCCACATATCAAGTCAAGGGCAGGTTTTGGGGCCAAAATAAAGGATTTTGATACGACACATGGATAGGTTGAGTGTAAAATTTAGAGGCTCCTTCAGTGTGTGTATGCCAGTGGCAAGAGGGAAACAGCAATCAGTACAAGGCTTCAGTGTTTCAGCCTTCACCTCCGAGACAGTGAAGTGCGCAGGTGGAAAAGGGACTGTTTAAAAAACAACAAACAGCCAGTCACCAAGGACTCTATCTGTGTGGTTCAGGACAGAAAGAAACTGCATTGAGAAATCTGAAAGAGCTGCTATCGTATTACCATTCTGATCTGTAAATAAGTCGACTTAGGATTTTGGGATCAATTTTTGGGCATAATTTTTTAAACTTAAAGACAAGTATGTATGGTAGTTTTAAAACAAGAGTAATAAACTTGCATCTTACATGTTGGATATGCCCACAGGGCCATCTTACATGGTTCACCAACTCCCAAGCTGTGACCTCACTCTCCTTGGGCCATCTGTATCTTCCCTAGTTGGGTGGAGCACAGAGAGGAGAAAAGAGTTTGTGTGTGTATGTGAGAGAGAGAAGCTTCAAGGTAATGCTTGCTTTTAGCTGTCCTGCTGAGATTTCCTCAGTCTTCATTTATCACCAGAGGGATGGAAAAGGGAAGCAGAAAATAGCTGAAATGGCTTTTTCAGAGCTCAAGTAGAGATGTGCCCAAGGATCGAGTAGGGAACCTGGCCGGGGTGGTTGGCTGAGGTGAGCTATGTGAAAATGGTGGATTGAAAAGCAGAGGAGGACGAGAGGAAGGAAAGATAATATCAAGTACATTAAAGGCTGAAATAGAAACCAGGAATGGAGAAAGACAGCAAAGAGATAGGGGGATGAAGAGATGAAGTGAGGGGTATAGATTGTGGAACTAGAGAGCATAGCAGAGGAAAGGCTGAATGGAAGAGAAAACTCTAAGAATGGCTAGGAAAACGGGCAAGAGAAGAAAGAGAGCTGGAGTGCATATCGGCAGCTCTAGCTCTGCCAACACCCACTGCCAGCACACAGCCCCCACATCTTTTCCTCCTGAATAATGTGGCCCTAGTAGGGAAACAAGGTGGCCATTTTTAACTGCTTCCATTGACTAGTATACAAACTATAAAGGGTCATTTGAACATCACCCATTTGGCCCTTGTAGTCTCTTCCAACTCTATGATTCTATGATTCATCTTCATTTCTGGATTTCAAGCATATGTAAAATGGCTTTGGGAGACTTCAGCTTTTTGCATATCATAGTTGCCATGTGTAAGATGATTCTTTTGGGTTGATTACTACATACATGGAGCACTTGGTGCTTGGGGCACTGGAGGTTATTTTGTAAATCTCAAGAAACATAACCTCTGCTTGCCTTTTATTTTTAGTTAACTTATGTTCTTCTGGATATTGGGATTCAGGAACTATTTCCAGAGCTGAATAATGAGGTAAGTAATGACATAGACACACAATAACTACAATTTCTTCTTCTTCTTCCACTTCCTCTTCTTCCTCTCCCCCTCCTGCTCCTTATTTGTTGATGTATTTCAACAGCTCATATTCATTCTTCATGATACCCCTTTTCTTGATCTACAAGTAGAAATAACTGTACACAATTGTACATATGTATATGAATAAATAGTTTTTCCTCTTTTGACAAAAATAAAGATTTGATTTAGGTCTGGTTTTGCTGTGAAAGGCACCTGGTTTCAGGTGCCTTACACTCCCTCCCTCCCTCCCAGAAGTGGCTGGACATTTTTGTCCAATGTTTATTGTCTGCATCCAGTTCAAAGCAGTTGAAACAGAGTTATGTATGTAGTGCTGTTTCATGTGTGGATGGGAATTCCTAGGTGATGTGTTTCCATCTGCCCCATCAAAATTGGCAGTAGTACTCCTTTGGTTATGAATTTATTTGTCCAGTGTTGCCATTCAAGACAAGTGCCACATAGTACAGTCGGCATGTCACTGCTCATTCAGAGAATTATGTTGCCCACACCTGTGTAACATCTCAGCCATGATTTCCTGCCTCCACTCTTTATCTTTTAAGAAAATAGCTTTTCAAACTGCCAATCAGTTTGCCATGGTATCCACAGCACATCTGACTTCTTGGCCCCTGGTGACATGTTCCAGTGGTAAAACTATGCTAGTCTATACTGGGGCATCAGACAGTTTAAAATGGCAAAGGTGTTGCTCTCCTGGTGTTGGACTATAGCTCCCAGCATTCTCTGTTATTTGCTATACCAGCTAGTTCTGCTGGGAGTTATAATTCAACATCTAGAGGGATGCCCTGTATCCATTCCTGATTTAAAGGCATATGCCTTTGTGGACAAGAGTCTACTTCATCAGCTCTTAAGGTTTATCAGGTAAGATTATGATGTCACAGTAAATCTGTTGGTGTTTCAGATGCCATAGGACCCGAGGCTGATGTTAACATCCCTTTCTGCTACTTTGTCCCATTTCCTTTATTCTTTGTCAAAAAACCTGGGTCCAGCTGGATCCAAAGATCTGCAAGCAGAAGAAATCTCAACAGTGGCACTCTTCCTTGAACAGCTGAGCTAGGGGAAGACTTTGTGTGATGCTGTGCAACAGACTGTGTGCCAATGCTTGTGCATTGCTTTTGTTGGCATGCAATTTGAGACAGGAGCTGTGTTTCTGTACAGACAGAAGCATACCTGGATTCCAGTCCTGATACACAAGGGTCATATTCTAAACCAGAAAAAAGCCTTTGTGCACACAGAAGAAGCCTTTGGATGAAGGACAGGTGCTCCCAGATCCTCCTTAGTGATTTTGATTCTTACAGGACTTACATATTGTTTATGTATGCCTCTTAAGAGTAAGTTTTGGGATGAAGGACTGATTATTAGTTTCTGAGAAGCACTGAGAACATTTCCCTTTCTCAGGGTTCTTGAATAGTTTTAGAGAGCACTACACAATTGAAGAATTTCATGATGTGCAGGCCTTTTCATTCCAGCAATCAGCCTCCAACCAGATTTCTCTGGAGACAGATAAGCAAGATAAAATAGGACCATTCCTTATTGTTTGTTCCCAACAAACTATTATCAGTAATAATTACTCTGAGTTCCAGTATGTTTTCATCATAGTTAAAAGAATGCAAGTCTTATTTTCTATGCATTTGACTAACTCATTTTAAAGCAATGTGTCCTAGTTGCTATTACAGGTTCTTGTGACATTTCCCCACATACTCCAAAATATACGTTGTGATGATACCTTTATTAGACCAAATACAAGGCACAAAATACACCATGATAGCTTTAAAAGCCCACTGGCTTCTTCATCAGGCAAAGATAGTTTTATAAATGATGCAGAGGAAGAAGAATGATGATGTTAAGGTCACAGGTTTGCCTCTTGCTTCATGTGTTTGCTTAAGATGGTTTTCATAGAAAGCTGATGCAGGTTGAGGCCACATCTCTTCGTGGCCATAAGGCAACTGGGACATGGGATCCTAACACTGTTATCTTTCTTCCCTGCCTTATTTAAAAAGTATATTTGGATGATGAAGCCAGCTGACTTTGAAAGCTAGCATGATATATTTTGTGCCTTTTTTGGTTGGCTTAATAAAGGAATCACTGTAATATGTTTTGGGGAGTTTGCTGTATGGTCATCAGGGCTATACCTTCACCCCCCCCCCCCACACACACACACACTCAAACATAGTGTATAAAACAAAAAGTTCTTTACTGTCAGACATTGTTTTTTAATAGATAATATTTTTCTCTATTTATAGTCTCTCTTTATGTTTCTGCACCCCAAGTATTTTTTTAAAAATCTTAATGGTCCAATGGCACTTTTTGTTTGTTTGTTTTAGCTGCCTTTCTTGAAAGAATCCTTTCATTCATAATTTTAAATTCACTGCTATCTTTTCCAGTACTGTTTTACTCAGTTCTTCATTATACCAAATGTAACAGCCCAGGCATGCACTTACATCCATTTCAAAGGACTTCTTAATTGAATGATAGTGTCTTTGCTGCAGCAGGATTCTGTGGTAGTGATCTCACTGAATTTTCTGCTGTGACTCAGTTATTGCAACCAGTCTATTGCACAACCTGTCAGAAATTCTCCTAGACAAATCTGTTGAAATGGAACGAGAATTGTGCAAAAGCATTTGCAGGGTCCCCGTGCAATTCAGTGAGATTTACTGGGAACCTTTTAGTGGCTTATGGTCCTTGACACAATGTACAGTATTAATGACTCTTAGGTATTTGAAGTGGAGATGTCATTTTTGCAGTGTAGGACAGTGTGGCTCAGAATTGTCTCACTAACTAAATGGTGCCTTCAATGAACCAAGCTCATCTCAGTATTTACCTTTAGAAAATTTAGACACTGGATATCTTCATAATTAATTTCTATAAGCTAATTATACTTACTACTGTAATTTATATTGCTGTATTCCCTCTGTGTCCTGGCTGAGTAAATTAAACCACAGGTGTTTCTCTCCCTGTCCCCCATATTGTTGCTCTTAACAGGTTGAAAAGGATTCTTCCTCCACATCAGAACACTGAATTAACTCCGTTCTGTAGATGGCTGCTAAGTTCTAATTTAATGGATAGGTTATTTGTGTAGTCTTGTACATTTTGCTTGTATATACAATGAACTTCCAAGTTCAGAAGAAATATTTACTCAAAAAATTAAACTTTATTATGGACTGAATTTCATTAAGACCTTGTTGCCTATTTTTCCACTGAGTAAAGTATGTTTTACTAACCTAAAACTGCAGGGAAAAAATGAGGAGACATTTTCTTTTGCCATCACTGAATATATGAAGGGCCCAAACATGAAAGAATGTTTACAGTGTTCCAGTACATATTTTTTAAGAAAGTACTTATTCTGGCTTTTACTCTAACTAGCCTTCTGTGGCTTAATAGAGGCCTTAATGCTAAACAATGGTTTTCTGCTAACCATAGATTCCAAACCATGGTTTGCGCTTCAGACACACAGGCAAACCATGACGTGTGAAATACTAGAACTTCAAACCATTGGTTTTTCAGATGGTCTTTATTCAGATAAACATTCAAATGAACCTGAACCATCCCAGTGTCTTTGCAGACATTGCCGAAATTTTTGAAGACATAACTACCATAAATGCAAGAAACTTAGGCAGGTTACAAACCGCCTATTTGGGGCGGGCCGTACCCGCCCCTTTCCCGCTGAGGCCACGATCTGCCGCT